>NC_090934.1:1152873523-1153176553 GCF_040938575.1 Ambystoma mexicanum
CAATGCTTATACCAAACCTGAGACCCTTCCTATAGCATGAGATGTGATATCCAACTACTTCCCATTCCAATCCTGAGACCCTTACTATAGCATGAGATGTGATATCCAACTCCTTCCCTTTCCAAACCTGAGAGCCTATCTATAGCATGAGATGTGATATCCAAGTCCTTCCCATTCCAATCCTGAGACCCTTCCTATAGCATGAGATGTGATATCTCAATGCTTCTAATACCAAACCTGAGATCCTTCCTCTAACATGAAATGTGATATCCAACTCCTTCCCGTTCCAAACCTGAGAGCCTATCTATAGCATGAGATGTGATATCCAAGTCCTTCCCTTTCCAATCCTTAGACCCTTCTAACAGCATGCAATATGATATCTCAATGATTCTAATAACAAACCTGAGACCCGTCCTATAACATGAGATGGGATATCCAACTCCTTCCCATTCCAATCCTGAGACACTTCTGATAGCAGAGATGTGATATCTCAATGCTTATTCCAAACCTGAGACCCTTCCTATAACATGAGATGTGATATCCAACTCCTTCCCGTTCCAAACCTGAGACCCTTCCTTTAGCATGAGATGTGATATCCAGCTCCTTCCCATTCCAATCCTGAGACACTTCCGATAGCATGAGATGTGATATCTCAATGCTTCTAATATCAAAACTGAGACCCTCCCTATAGCATGATATGTGATATCTAAGTCCTTCCCATTCCAATCCTGAGACCCTTCCTATAGCATGAGATGTGATATCTCAATGCTTCTCCCAAACCTGAGACCCTTCCTTTAGCATGAGATGTGATATCCAACTCCTTCCCATTCCAGTCCTGAGACCCTTCCTACAGCATGAGATATGATATCTCAATACTTCTAATACCAAACCTGAGATCCTTCCGATAACATGAGATGTGATATCCAAATCCTTCCCCTTCCAAACCTGAGACCCTCCCTTTAGCATGAGATGTGATATCCAACTCCTTCCCATTCCAATCCTGAGACCCTTCTGATAGCATGAGATGTGATATCTCAATACTTCTAATACCAAACGTGAGATCCTTCCGATAACATGAGATGTGATATCCAAATCCTTCCCCTTCCAAACCTGAGATCCTTCCTATAACATGAGATGTGATATCCAACTCCTTCCCATTCCAATCCTGAGACCCTTCCTATAGCATGAGAAGTGATATCTCCATGCTTATACCAAACCTGAGACCCTTCCTATAGCATGGGATGTGATATCCAACTCCTTCCCATTCCAATCCTGAGACCCTTCCTATAGCATGAGAAGTGATATCTCCATGCGTATACCAAACCTGAGACCCTTCCTATAGCATGAGATGTGATATCCAAATCCTTCCCATTCCAATCCTGAGACCCTTCCTATAGCATGAGATGTGATATCTCAATGCTTATACCAAACCAGAGACCCGTCCTATAACATGAGATGGGATATCCAACTCCTTCCCATTCCAATCCTGAGACCCTTCCTATAGCAGGAGATGTGATATCTCAATGCTTATACCAAACCAGAGACCCGTCCTATAACATGAGATGGGATATCCAACTCCTTCCCATTCCAATCCTGAGCCACTTCCGATAGCAGAGATGTGATATCTCAATGCTTATACCAAACCTGAGACCCTTCCTATAACATGAGATGTGATATCCAACTCATTCCCGTTCCAAACCTGAGACACTTCCTATAGCATATTGTAGTATCTACCATACGAATGGTGGCTGCCTGATCTCTATGGGACATGCCTGACTACATCATGGCATGGAGAGATCAGAACATTAAGAAATCAGGTCACCGGAGTTCCAGAATGAAGGACGGAATTGAATCACAACCGCCCAGCTCTTGATGCTGCAAGCTGTCTCCCTCCTTATCTTTACATGTAACTTAAGTTATGAATATAAATAAAATATATATGTATATTATACTGCCGTCCCCGGTTCACTCATTACCCTTATTGCGGCCCACTTCATTGGCGACGAGGATGGGATTATATTAACGGAGCTGCTCCGCTCATGCCCGAGCGTAGTAGCGGCCCCGTCTTCGTGTTCCTGAAGGTGACGCTGACTTTCATATTATCCTTTGAAAGCTTCGCGTAGTGCTGCACCCAACCTTTCCTTGACGAGTGCGATCACGATAGTTGTTTGAGGTAGCCGAGCTACGCTACACATCGATGAATCTCATCGTTTAATCCCTGATTTTCCCGTCTGCTTATGGTGTTTACATTTTCGCGCATGCGTGAATGCACTGAAGGAAGAAGACATCCTTAAAGGAACAGCACATCATTTTCTCTAGTGCAAGTTTCTATTTATTTTACATGTTGAAAGTGCTGAAACTTTGTTGGATTAAGACAAGGAACATCACAAGCTGAAGATTTACCTCCTGAAATATGTTAAGGATCCATTTCCTTATTGAGATGCAAAAGGGGAAAAGAGGTATTTAGCTAACTTTACTTTATTAAAAGTAAACACATACAAATTTACAAGGACCCTGCAGAAAATCTCTGTGCATTGCACACTACGTGGACTTCACAATACTCAAGCTGAATTTGAACTTGCACATTTCTGCATTTATGGAGTCTTAATTGGAACATATATACAATATTAATTAAGCATAATTTATCATGGCATTTAGCAGTGTGCCTCCACCTGCTTTCTTTATGCCTAGCACTGATGAACCTGCTTTGCCTTGGAAGAGGTGGATAAAGTCCTTTGAACATTATGCAGGAGTGATTTGTGGTCCCAATTGTAGTGCAGAGAAGAGGAAGTCATTACTCTTGCACTGTTTAGGTCCTGTTGGACAAGAAAAATATGAAACACTTCCAGAATTAACAGATGAGGAGAGTGTGGACCTAAATGAATATCAGCGAGCTGTAAAAAAAATTGACAAACACTTTGAAAAGAAAGTGAGCATAATTTTGGAACGTTACAAGTTTGGCAAACGCACACAGGAGGAGGGAGAAAGTGTGGAGAAGTTTGTCACGGCATTAAGGAAATTATCAAAGTCATGCAATTTCAATGAGCAACTGGACGAAAGACTCAGAGACCAATTTATGTTAGAATGTCGCAGTAGCAAAGTGAGGGAAAGATTGTGGTCAGAAAGTGATCCTTCCCTTGACACTGTTCTCCGAGTGGCAAAAGAAGTAGAACACACGGAAGAGTGTGTCAAAGAATTGGAGAACAAGATGAAACAAGTAAAAATAGGAAGCAGCAATAGTAAAATGCATGATGCACCTGATGAGGAATCAATTTCCATGATCAAGGATAATATCTTTAAGAAGAGATCTGTCACCAAACAGTGCAATACGTTGAGAACAGATAAAAAATTAAGCAAATATGATCAAAAAAGTTTATTATATGAAGCCTCTAAGAAAAACAGTCCAGAGAATCGATTAAGGAAATTGGAAAAAAAACGCCAGGGAAGGTGTTACAGGTGCGGCAACGTGAATCATTGGGCTGATGATCCAGATTGTCCAGCATTGAAAATCATTTGCAGTAAGTGCAAAGGGAAGGGTCACTTCTCCAAATGTTGCAGATCACGTGATGATGCCATGAATTGGATAGGAGACAATTCTGATAGTGATTGCAGTGAGAAGGAAAATCAAGAGGATTGCGTGTGTACCATCACTGATGATGATGATGAAGAGGTGTTGGAAAGTCCCAGGGCTATGGTGTCCATTGATGGCAATGAAGTATGTATGATGATTGATACCGGTGCAAAATATACACTCCTACCGAAGCAATTGTGGAACAAGAATAAACATGAGTATTTACATGAAACGGATATCAATCCCAGAGCTTATGGAGGTGTGAAGATCAATGTCATTGGTTGGCATTGGGGAAAATTGAAATTCAAGAACAGAAATGCCAAAGGCAAGATATATATCACTGGTGAAGGGAAAACGGCTCTACTCAGCTGGACCCACCAGAGCAAATTACGAGTGAAAGTGGATTCCACCAGTGAGGAATCAGTTTTGTCTATAAGTAGTGATAATTCTGAATTGACTAATAACAGTGATGTCATATGTAAGGCTGGTCTGATACAGGTTTTCCGAGATAAGATAGGATGTCTCCAAGGATATACCCATCAGATATTACTCAGACCAGACAAGAAACCTGTAGCCCAAAGATTAAGAAGCATCCCTTTAGCTGTAAGAGAAGAAGTCACTAAGGAGATAAAGAAGATGGAAGAAGATGGAATTATAGAAAGTATTGATGCCAGCGAATGGGTATCCCCACTAGTTATTATAAAAAAGAAATCGGGAAAACTCAGAATTTGTGTTGACTTGCGCGAGTTGAACAAATGTGTCATACCTGATCGCCATCCCTTACCAAATATACAGGAAATTGTTTCTACAATTGGACCCTCTAAAATATTTTCAACGTTAGATCTATCTTCCGCTTACCATCAGATTAAACTACACAGAAGTTCAAGGAAACTTACTGCTTTCATAACTCCTGATGGGTTGTATCAGTTTAAAAGAATGCCCTTTGGATTGGTGTCGGCAGCGTCAGTTTTCCAGAAGGTTATGTATAGCATGTTCAAGAATACTGAAGGAGTGATTTGTTTCCAAGACGATATATTGATTCATGCCGTCACTCAACAACTACATGACAAAAGGTTATTACATGTATGTAAAAAATTATACGACGCAGGAATGACATTAAGCAAAGACAAATGCAAGATAAATTGCACAGAAATCGAATATTTGGGACATAAAATTACAGCAGAAGGGATTTTTCCAAAACCACAATTGGTCAATACCATTGTGGGGATGCCGAGTCCGAATAACAAAGATGAGATTCGTACATTCGTTGGTATGGCTGAGTATTACTCAAAATTTGTCAAGGATTTTGCCATCCACACTGTCCCATTACGAGAAGCACTTAAGAGAAAATCATTTGAATGGAACATGGAATGTGAAAGTGAATTCAATTTCATAAAAAGTGCGATAAATTCTGCTCCTGCATTGAAGAATTTTTGTACCAATGACAAGATTATCATCACTACAGATGCCAGTAACATAGGCTTGGGGGCTGTGTTGTCTCAAGAGAAGGATGGTCAGGAAGCAATAATCGCTTTTGCATCAAGATTGCTTAAGGGAGCAGAGACTTCATATGCCACTATAGAGAAGGAAGCGTTAGCTATTAAGTGGGCATCTGACAAGTTTAGAAGCTTTATATGGGGAAATCAAGTTGAGTTTCGGACCGATCATAAGCCTTTAACCCAAGTATTCATGTCAAAAGGTCTTAATAAAGTATCTAACAGGATGAGAAGATGGGTAATGATGTTGCAAGAGTTCAACTACACTGTGGTATATGTTCCAGGAATTAAGAATGTGTCTGCCGATTGCTTATCTCGATTGACTAACATTTCTGAGATTGTTGATGAAGAGGAAGACAATGAAGTTGTCTTTTGTGTAGAAACCTCTTCCATCTCTAAGGATGTTTGGGATTACGCTGAATCTAACGATGATAACATCAAGAAATTGAAAGAATTAATTCAAAGCCAAGGTTTTATGAAGAAATCAAAATTTGAAGAGGATGGATTGAGTGTTTTTTGGCCTGTTGCAGATGAACTGCATGTTCAAGGTGATTTTGTAATGAGAGGAGATAAAGTCATCCCTCCGACGGATCTGCGTTTGAAGATTATAGAACTGGGTCATGAAGGTCATCAAGGAGTGATAAAGACCAAACAAAGAATTAGGAACGATTATTGGTGGCCTGGTTGCGACCTGCAGATTGAACGATTTATTAGGGAATGTATCCTTTGTTGCGATGATGAAAAAAGATGTGTGGGTTCTAGGCAACCAATGGTTATTACTGATATTCCCAGTAGTGTTTGGAAGGATATAAGCATGGATATTGTAGGTTCCATATGTTGCAAGGGTGTACAAAAATATTGTCTGGTAGTCATAGATCTACTCACCAGGTGGGCAGAGATTTTGATTGCCTCTAGTATCACAGGTAAAACTGTAGTTGAATTTTTATCAAATGTATGTGAGAGGGAAGGATATCCGGGGAGTATTCTTTCCGATAATGGTACTCAATTTAAGTCTAAAGAAGTGGCAGAATTCTGTAAAAAATTTGCTATTGAGCACAAGACTAGTTCTATTTACCATCCCCAAACTAATGGATTAGTAGAACGATTTAATAAAATCTTGAAAGAAACCATCAGAATGGCTTGGGCAAATGGGATAGATTGGGAGGATGCGGTCAGGGAGAAAGTAATTGCCCATCGCTTTACCCCACACACCAGTACAGGTCTTT
This sequence comes from Ambystoma mexicanum, assembly GCF_040938575.1. NCBI lineage: Eukaryota > Metazoa > Chordata > Amphibia > Caudata > Ambystomatidae > Ambystoma > Ambystoma mexicanum. The sequence continues at coordinate 1,152,879,817 of NC_090934.1, forward strand.
CTCCCTTTGAGTATAGTAGGGGAAGAAAAGCAAACACCAAGTTAGCCCCCATTTGGCTCACAAAGGAGAATAAGGAAATAGAAAGGAATTTAGTCCATGTAAAAGACAAAATTAGGGAAACACAAAAGAGAAACAAAATGAACTATGATAAGAAAGTACGTAGCAACAAATATGATATGTCCACAGCTGTTGGTAAGTTGGTCAAGGTGTTACTTCCTCCTGCTCTAAGAAATGGACCATGCAAATGGTCCAATCCTATTAGAGTTATAGAGGCTTTTCGTCATGCTGTCAGGACAGAGGACAAAAGGATATGGAATGTAGAAAGAATTTGGATGTGTGTAAGTAATGAGTGTAACAAGAAGAATAAGAAAAATGTAGATCGGGATATAGTCAGAAATAATAAAGTTTCTAGAAGTTTAAACAGTAATATGAAGAAATGTGGTAGTGCTGTTGAGAAGAAATGTGATAACAATATTGAGCAACTCCAATTTTCCTTGCCAACCACCTCCAGACATGGTGGATGCATGTCCAGATCTGGCAGATCGTATCGTTTGCCGAAAAAGATGGAGGACTATGTGGAGTTTACATGAACCAGATGTGAACTTTGTTCCATGAGTTTCTTGTATATAGTTTATGAACAATATAAAGGAAAGGAGATGCAGATGTGAAACTTTGTCCCCTGAGTTTCTTGCATAGTTTGTGAACAATATAAAGGAAAGGAGATGTGTAGTATCTACCATACGAATGGTGGCTGCCTGATCTCTATGGGACATGCCTGACTACGTCATGGCATGGAGAGATCAGAACATTAAGAAATCAGGTCACCGGAGTTCCAGAATGAAGGACGGAATTGAATCACAACCGCCCAGCTCTTGATGCTGCAAGCTGTCTCCCTCCTTATCTTTACATGTAACTTAAGTTATGAATATAAATAAAATATATATGTATATTATACTGCCGTCCCCGGTTCACTCATTACCCTTATTGCGGCCCACTTCGCATATGTGATATCCAACTGCTTCCCATTCCAAACATGAGACCCTTCCTATAGCAAGAATGTAATATCCAACTCCTACCCATTCCAATCCTGAGACCATTCCTATAGCATGAGATGTGATATATCGATGCTTCTAATACCAAACCTGAGATCCTTCCTATGAGATGAAATGTGATATCCAAATCCTTCCCATTCCAAACCTGAGACCCTTCCTAAAGCATGCGATGTGATATCTCAATGCTTCTAATATCAAACCTGAGACCCGTCCTATAACATGAGATGGGATATCCAACTCCTTCCCGTTCCAAACCTGATACCCTTCCTATAGAATGAGATGTGATAACCAATTCCTTCCCATCCCAATCCTGAGACACCTCCGATAGCAGAGATGTGATATCTCAATGCTTATACCAAACCCGAGACTCTTCCTATAACATGAGATGTGATATCCAACTCCTTCCCGTTCCAAACCTGAAACCCTTCCTATAGCATGAGATGTGATATCCAACTCCTTCCCATTCCAATCCTGAGACCCTTCCGATAGCATGAGATGTGATATCTCAATGCTTCTAATACCAAACTTGTGATCCTTCCTATAATAAGAGATGTGATATCCAAATCCTTCCCCTTCCAAACCTGAGACCCTCCCTTTAGCATGAGATGTGATATCTCAATGCCTCTAATACCAAACCTGAGATCCTTCCAATAGCATGAGATGTCATATCTTAATACTTCTAATACCAAACCTGAGATCCTTCCTATAATAAGAGATGTGATATCCAACTCCTTCCCATTCCAATCCTGAGACCATTCTGATAGCATGAGATGTGATATCTCAATGCCTCTAATACCAAACCTGAGATCCTACCTCTAACATGAAATGTGATATCCAACTCCTTCCCTTTCCAAACGTGAGACCCTCCGTATAGCATGAGATGTGATATCCAAGTCCTTCCCATTCCAATCCTGAGACACTTCCTATAGCATGAGATGTGATATCTCAATGCTTCTAATACCAAACCTGAGACCCTTCCTATAACATAAGATGGGATATCCAACTCCTTCCCATTCCAATCCTGAGACCCTTCCGATAGCAGAGATGTGATATCTCAATGCTTATACCAAACCTGAGACCCTTCCTGTGGCATGAGATGTCATATACAACTCCTTCTCATTCCAATCCTGAGACCCTTCCTATAGCATGAGATGTGATATCCAACTCCTTCCCATTCCAATCCTGAGACCCTTCCTATAGCATGAGATTTGATATCTCAATGCTTCTAACACCAAACCTGAGATCCTTCCGATAGCATGAGATGTGATATCTCAATGCTTCTAATACCAAACCTGAGATCATTCCTATAACACGAGATGTAATATCCAAATCCTTCCCCTTCCAAACCTGAGACCCTCCCTTTAGCATGAGATGTGATATCCAACTCCTTCCCATTCCAATCCTGAGACCCTTCCTATAGCACGAGATGTGATGTCTCAATGCTTCTAATACCAAACCTGAGATCCTTCCTATATCATGAGATGTGATATCCAACTCCTTCCCATGCCAATCCTGAGACACTTCCTATAGCATGAGAAGTGATATCTCAAGGCTTATACCAAACCTGAGACCCTTCCTATGGCATGAGATGTCATATACAACTCCTTCACATTCCAATCCTGAGACCCTTCCTATAGCATGAGATGTGATATCTCAATGCTTATACCAAACCTGAGACCCTTCATATAGCATGAGATGTGATATCCAACTCCTTCCCATTCCAATCCTGAGACCCTTCTTATAGCATGAGATGTGATGTCTCAATCCTTCTAATACCAAACCTGAGATCCTTCCTATAACATGAGATGTGATATCCAACTCCTTCCATTCCAATCCTGAGACCCGTCCTATAGCATGAGATGCGATATCCAACTCCTTCCATTCCAATCCTGAGACCCGTCCTATAGCATGAGATGTGATATCTCAATGCTTATACCAAACCTGAGACCCTTCCTATAGCATGAGATGTGATATCCAACTACTTCCCATTCCAATCCTGAGACCCTTCCTATAGCATGAGATGTGATATCCTACTCCTTCCCTTTCTAAACCTGAGAGCCTATCTATAGCATGAGATGTGATATCCAACTACTTCCCATTCCAATTCTGAGACCCTTCCTATACCATGAGACTTGATATCTCAATGCTTCTAATACCAAACCTGAGACCCGTCCTATAACATGAGATGTGATATCCAAATCCTTCCCCTTCCAAACCTTAGACCCTTCCTTTATCATGAGATGTGATATCCAACTCCTTCCCATTCCAATCCTGAGACCCTTCCGATATCATGAGATGTGATATCTCAATGCTTCTAATACCAAACCTGAGATCCTTCCTATGACATGAGATGTGATATCCAACTCCTTCCCATTCCCATCCTGAGACACTTCCTATAGCATGAGATGTGATATCTCACTGCTTATACCAAACCTGAGACCCTTCCTATAGCATGAGATGTGATATCCAACTCCTTCCCATTCCAATCCTGAGACTCTTCCTATAGCATGAGATGTGATATCTCAATGCTTCTAATATCAAACTTGAGACCCTCCCTATAGCATGAGATGTGATATCCAAGTCCTTCCCATTCCAATCCTGAGACACTTCCTATAGCATGAAATGTGATATCTCAATGCTTCTAATACCAAACCTGAGACTCTTCCTATAACATGAGATGGGATATCCAACTCCTTCCCTTTCCAATCCTGAGACCCTTCCGATAGCAGAGATGTGATATCTCAATGCTTATACCAAACCTGAGACCCTTCCTATGGCATGAGATGTCATATACAACTCCTTCCCATTCCAATCCTGAGACCCTTCCTATAGCTTGAGATGTGATATCTCAATGCTTATACCAAACCTGAGACCCTTCCTATAGCATGAGATGTGATCTCCAACTCCTTCCCATTCCAATCCTGAGACCCTTCCTATAGCATGAGATGTGATGTCTCAATGCTTCTAATACCAAACCTGAGATCCTTCCAATAACATGAGATGTGATATCCAACTCCTTCCCATTCCAATCCTGAGACCCTTCCTATAGCATGAGATGTGATATCTCAATGCTTATACCAAACCTGAGACCCTTCCTATAGCATGAGATGTGATATCCAACTCCTTCCCATTCCAATCCTGAGACCCTTCCTATAGCATGAGATGTGATATCTCAATGCCTCTAATACCAAACCTGAGATCCTTCCTCTAACATGAAATGTGATATCCAACTCCTTCCCTTTCCAAACCTGAGACCCGTCCTATAACATGAGATGGGATATCCAACTCCTTCCCATTCCAATCCTGAGACACTTCTGATAGCAGAGATGTGATATCTCAATGCTTATACCAAACCTGAGACCCTTCCTATAACATGAGATGTGATATCCAACTCCTTCCCGTTCCAAAGCTGAGACCCTTCCTATAGCATATGTGATATCCAACTCCTTCCCATTCCAAACATTAGACCCTTCCTATAGCAAGAATGTAATATCCAACTCCTTCCCATTCCAATCCTGAGACCATTCCTATAGCATGAGATATGATATCTCAATGCTTCTAATACCAAACCTGAGATCCTTCCTATGACATGAGATGTGATATCCAATTCCTCCCCATTCCAAACCTGAGAACCTTCCTACAGTATGCAATGTGATATCTCAATGCTTCTAATACCAAACCTGAGACCAGTCCTATAACATGAGATTGGATATCCAACTCCTTCCCCTTCCAAACCTGAGACCCTTCCTATAGCATGAGATGTGATATCCAACTCCTTCCCATTCCAATCCTGAGACCCTTCCTATAGCATGAGATGTGATATCTCAATGCTTATACCAAACCTGAGACCCTTCCTATAGCATGAGATGTGATATCCAACTCCTTCCCATTCCAATCTTGAGACCCTTTCTATAGCATGAGATGTGATGTCTCAATGCTTATACCAAACCTGAGACTCTTCCTATAACATGAGATGTGATATCCAACTCCTTCCCTTTCCAAACCTGAGAGCCTACCTATAGCATGAGATGTGATATCCAAGTCCTTCCCATTCCAATCCTTAGACCCTTCCTACAGCATGCAATATGATATCTCAATGATTCTAATAACAAACCTGAGACCCGTCCTATAACATGAGATGGGATATCCAACTCCTTCCCATTCCAATCCTGAGACACTTCCGATAGCAGAGATGTGATATCTCAATGCTTATACCAAACCTGAGACCCTTCCTATAACATGAGATGTGATATCCAACTCCTTCCCGTTCCAAACCTGGGACCCTTCCTATAGCATATGTGATATCCAACTCCTTCCCATTCCAAACATGAGACCCTTCCTATAGCAAGAATGTAATATCCAACTCCTTCCCATTCCAATCCTGAGACCATTCCTATAGCATGAGATGTGATATCTCAATGCTTCTAATACCAAACCTGAGATCCTTCCTATGACATGAGATGTGATATCCAATTCCTCCCCATTCCAAACCTGAGAACCTTCCTCCAGCATGCAATGTGATATCTCAATGCTTCTAATACCAAACCTGAGACCAGTCCTATAACATGAGATTGGATATCCAACTCCTTCCCCTTCCAAACCTGAGACCCTTCCTATAGCATGAGATGTGATATCCAACTTCTTCCCATTCCAATCCTGAGACCCTTCCTATAACATGAGATGTGATGTCTCAATGCTTCTAATACCAAACCTGAGATCTTTCCTATAACATGAGATGTGATATCCAACTCATTCCCATTCCAATCCTGAGACCCTTCCTATAGCATGAGATGTGATATCTCAATGCTTATACCAAACCTGAGACCCTTCCTATAGCTTGAGATGTGATATCCAACTCCTTCTCATTCCAATCCTGAGACCCTTCCGATAGCATGAGATGTGATATCCCAAATGCTTCTACCAAACCTGAGACCCATACTATGGCATGAGATGTGATATCAAACTCCTTCCCATTCCAATCCTGAGACCCTTCCTATAGCTTGAGATGTGATATCCAACTCCTTCCCATTCCAATTCTGAGACCCTTCCTATACCATGAGACTTGATATCTCAATGTTTCTAATACCAAACCTGAGACCCGTCCTATAACATGAGATGTGATATCCAAATCCTTCCCCTTCCAAACCTTAGACTCTTCCTTTATCATGAGATGTGATATCCAACTCCTTCCCATTCCAATCCTGAGACCGTTCCGATATCATGAGATTTGTTATCTCAATGCTTCTAATATCAAACTTGAGACCCTCCCTATAGCATGAGATGTGACATCCAAGTCCTCCCCATTCCAATCCTGAGACCCTTCCTATAGCATGAGATGTGATATCTCAATGCTTCTAATACCAAACCTGAGACCCTTCCTATAACATGAGATGGGATATCCAACTCCTTCCCATTCCAATCCTGAGACCCTTCCGATAGCAGAGATGTGATATCTCAATGCTTATACCAAACCTGAGACCCTTCCTATGGCCTGAGATGTCATATACAACTCCTTCCCATTCCAATCCTGAGACCCTTCCTATAGCATGAGATGTGATATCTCAATGCTTATACCAAATCTGAGACCCTTCCTATAGCATGAGATGTGATATCCAACTCCTTACAATTCCAATCCTGAGACCCTTCCTATAGCATGAGATGTGATGTCTCAATGCTTCTAATACCAAACCTGAGATCCTTCCTATAACATGAGATGTGATATCCAACTCCTTCCCATTCCAATCCTGAGACCCTTATGATAGCATGAGATGTGATATCTCAATGCCTCTAATACCAAACCTGAGATCCTTCCGATAGCATGAGATGTGATATCGCAATGCTTCTAATACCAAACCTGAGATCATTCCTATAACATGAGATGTGATTTCCAAATCCTTCCCCTTCCAAACCTGAGACCCTCCCTTTAGCATGAAATGTGATATCCAACTCCTTCCCATTCCAATCCTGAGACCCTTCTGATAGCATGAGATGTGATATCTCAATGCCTCTAATACCAAACCTGAGATCCTACCTCTAACATGAAACGTGATATCCATCTCCTTCCCTTTCCAAACCTGAGACCCTGCCTATAGCATGAGATGTGATATCCAAGTCCTTCCCATTCCAATCCTGAGACCCTTCCTATAGCATGTGATATGATATCTCAATGCTTATACCAAACCTGAGACCCTTCCTATGGCATGAGATGTCACATACAACACCTTCCCATTCCAATCCTGAGACCCTTCCTATAGCATGAGATGTGATATCTCAATGCCTCTAATACCAAACCTGAGATCCTTCCGATAGCATGAGATGTGATATCTCAATGCTTCTAATACCAAACCTGAGATCATTCCTATAACATGAGATGTGATTTCCAAATCCTTCCCCTTCCAAACCTGAGACCCTCCCTTTAGCATGAAATGTGATATCCAACTCCTTCCCATTCCAATCCTGAGACCCTTCTGATAGCATTAGATGTGATATCTCAATGCCTCTAATACCAAACCTGAGATCCTACCTCTAACATGAAATGTGATATCCATCTCCTTCCCTTTCCAAACCTGAGACCCTGCCTATAGCATGAGATGTGATATCCAAGTCCTTCCCATTCCAATCCTGAGACCCTTCCTATAGCATGTGATATGATATCTCAATGCTTATACCAAACCTGAGACCCTTCCTATGGCATGAGATGTCACATACAACTCCTTCCCATTCCAATCCTGAGACCCTTCCTATAGCATGAGATGTGATATCTCAATGCTTATACCAAACCTGAGACCCTTCCAATAGCATGAGATGTGATATCCAACTTCTTCCCATTCCAATCCCGAGACCCTTCCTATAACATGAGATGTGATGTCTCAATGCTTCTAATACCAAACCGGAGATCTTTCCTATAACATGAGATGTGATATCCAACTCCTTCCCATTCCAATCCTGAGACCCTTTCTATAGCATGAGATGTGATATCTCAATGCTTATACCAAACCTGAGACCCTTCCTATAGCTTGAGATGTGATATCCAACTCCTTCCCATTCCAATCCTGAGACCCTTCCTATAGCATGAGATGTGATATCTCAAGGCCTCTAATACCAAACCTGAGATCCTTCCTCTAACATGAAATGTGATATCCAACTCCTTCCATTCCAAACCTGAGAGCCTTCCTATAGCATGAGATATGATATCCAAGTACTTCCCATTCCAATCCTGAGACCCTTCCTATAACATGAAATGTGATATCCAACTCCTTTCCATTCCAACCTGAGACCCTTCCTATAGCATGAGATGGGATATCCAACTCCTTCCAAATCCAATACTGATACCCTTCCGATAGCATGAGATGTGATATCCCAATGCTTCTCCCAAACCTGAGACCCATAGTATGGCATGAGATGTGATATCAAACTCCTTCACATTCCAATCCTGAGACCCTTCCTATAGCTTGAGATGTGATATCCAACTCCTTCCCATTCCAATTCTGAGACCCTTCTTATACCATGAGACTTGATATCTCAATGCTTCTAATACCAAACCTGAGACCCGTCATATAACATGAGGTGTGATATCCAAATCCTTCCCCTTCCAAACCTTAGACCCTTCCTTTATCATGAGATGTGATATCCAACTCCTTCCCATTCCAATCCTGAGACCCTTCCGATATCATGAGATTTGTTATCTCAATGCTTCTAATATCAAACTTGAGACCCTCCCTATAGCATGAGATATGACACATCCAAGTCCTTCCCATTCCAATCCTGAGAGCCTACCTATAGCATGAGATGTGATATCCAAGTCCATCCCATTCCAATCCTTAGACCCTTCCTACAGCATGCGATGTGATATCTCAATGATTCTAATACCAAACCAGAGACCCGTCCTATAACATGAGATCGGATATCCAACTCCTTCCCATTCCATTCCTGAGCCACTTCCGATAGCAGAGATGTGATATCTCAATGCATATACCAAACCTGAGACCCTTCCTATAACATGAGATGTGATATCCAACTCCTTCCCTTTCCAAACCTGAGACACTTCCTATAGCATATGTGATATCCAACTCCTTCCCATTCCAAACATGAGACCCTTCCTATAGCAAGAATGTAATATCCAACTCCTACCCATTCCAATCCTGAGACCATTCCTATAGCATGAGATGTGATATATCAATGCTTCTAATACCAAACCTGAGATCCTTCCTATGACATGAGGTGTGATATCCAAATCCTTCCCATTCCAATCCCGAGACCCTTCCTATAGCAAGAGATGTGATATGCAAATCCTTCCCATTCCAATCCTGAGACCCTTCCTATAACATGAGATGTGATATCCAACTCCTTCAGATTCCAACCTGAGACACTTCCTATAGCATGAGAAGGGATATCCAACTCCTTCCCAATCCAATCCTGAGACCCTTCCGATAGCAGAGATGTGATATCTCAAAGCTTATACCAAACCTGAGACCCTTCCTATGGCATGAGATGTGATATCCAACTCCTTGCCATTCAAATCCTGAGACCCTTCCTATAGTATGAGATGTGATATCTCAATGCTTCTACCAAACCTGAGACCCTTCCTTTAGCATGAGATGTGATATCCAAATCCTTCACATTCCAATCCTGAGACCCTTCCTATAGCATGAGATGTGATATGTCAATGCTTCTAATACCAAACCTGAGATCTTTCCTATAACAAGAGCTGTGATATCCAATTCCTTCCCATTCCAAACCTGAGACCCTTCCTATTGGATGAGATGTGATATCCAACTCCTTCCCATTCCAACCCTGAGACCCTTCCTATACCATGAGATGTGATATCTCAATGCTTCTAATACCAAACCTGGGACCCGTCCTATAACATTAGATATGATATCCAAATCCTTCCCCTTCCAAACCTGAGACTCTTCCTTTAGCATGAGACGTGATATCCAAATATTTCCGATTCCAATCCTAAAACCCTTCCTATAGCATGAGATGTGATATCTCAATGTTTCTAATAAAAAACCTGAGACCCTTCCTATAGCAAGAGATGTGATATCCAAATCCTTCCCATTCCAATCCTGAGACCCTTCCTATAACATGAGATGTGATATCCAACTCCTTCCCATTCCAACCTGAGACCCTTCCTATAGCATGAGAAGGGATATCCAACTCCTTCCCAATCCAATCCTGAGATCCTTCCGATAGCAGAGATGTGATATCTCAATGCTTATACCAAACCTGAGACCCTTCCTATGGCATGAGATGTCAAATACAACTCCTTCCGATTCCAATGCTGAGACCCTTCCTATAGCATGAGATGGGATATCTCAATGCTTATACCAAACCTGAGACCCTTCCTATAGCATGAGATGTGGTATCCAACTCCTTCCGTTTCCAATCCTGAGACCCTTCCTATAGCATGAGATGTGATATCTCAATGCTTCTAATACCAAACCTGAGATCCTTCCTATAACATGAGATGTGATATCCAACTCCTTCCCATTCCAAACCTGAGACCCTTCCGATAGCATGAGATGTGATATCAAACTCCTTCCCATTCCAATCCTGAGATAGCTTGAGATGTGATATCCAACTCCTTCCCATTCCAATCCTGAGATCCTTCCTATACCATGAGATGTGATATCTCAATGCTTCTAATACCAAACCTGACACCCGTCCTAAAACATGAGATGTGAGATCCAAATCCTTCCCCTTCCAAACCTGAGATCTTTCCTTTAGCATGAGATGTGATATCCAACTCCTTCCCATTCCAATCCTGAGACCCTTCCTATAGCATGATATGTGATATCACAATGCTTCTAATACCAAACCTGAGATCCTTCCTATAACATGAGATGTGTATCCAACTCCTTCCCATTCCAAACCTGAGACCCTTCCTTTAGCATGAGATGTGATATCCAATCCTTCACATTCCAATCCGGAGACCCTTCCTATAACATGAGATGTGATATCCAACTCCTTCATAATCCAATCCTGAGACCCTTCCGATAGCAGAGATGTGATATCTCAATGCTTATACCAAACCTGAGACCCTTCCTATGGCATGAGATGTGATATCCAACTCCTTGCCATTCAAATCCTGAGACCCTCCCTATAACAAGAGATGTCATATCCAACTCCTTCCCATTCCAAACCTGAGACCCTTCCTTTAGCACGAGATGTGATATCCAAATCCTTCACATTCCAATCCGGAGACCCTTCCTATAGCATGAGATGTGATATCTCAATGCTTCTAATACCAAACCTGAGACCCTTCCGATAGCATGAGATGTGATATCTCAATGCTTCAAAAACCAAACATGAGAACCATCCTATAACATGAGATGTGAAATCCAAATCCTTCCCTTCCCAAACCTGAGACTCTTCCTATAGCATGAGATGTGATATCTCAATGCTTCTACCAAACCTGAAACCCTTCCTATAGCATGAGATGTGATATCCAACTCCTTCCCATTCCAATCCTGAGACACTTCCTATAGCATGAGATGTGATATCACAATGCTTCTAATACCAAACCTGAGACTCATCCTATAACACAAGATGTGATATCCAAATCCTTCCCCTTCCAAACCTGAGACCCTTCCTTTAGCATGAGATGTGATATCCAGCTCCTCCCATTCCAATCCTGAGACCCTTCCGATAGCATGAGATGTGATATCTCAATGCTTCTAATATCAAAACTGAGACCCTCCCTATAGCATGAGATGTGATACCTAAGTCCTTCCCATTCCAATCCTGAGACCCTTCCGATAGCAGAGATGTGATATTTCAATGCTTATACCAAACCTGAGACCCTTCCTATAGCATGAGATGTGATATCCAACTCCTTCCGATTCCAATCCTGAGACCCTTCCTATAGCATGAATTGTGATATCGCAATGCTTCTACCAAAACTGAGACCCTTCCTTTAGCATGAGATGTGATATCCAACTCCTTCCCATTCCAATCCTGAGACCCTTCCGATAGCAGAGATGTGATATCTCAATGCTTATACCAAATCTGAGACCCTTCCAATGGCATGAGATGTGATATCCAACTCCTTCCCATTCCAATCCTGAGACCCTTCCTATAGCTTGAGATGTGATATCTCAATGCTTATACCAAACCTGAGACACTTCCTATAGCATGAGATGTGATATCCAACTCCTTCCCATTCCAATCCTGAGACCCTTCCTATAGCATGAGATGTGATGTCTCAATGCTTCTAATACCAAACCTGAGATCCTTCCTTTAGCATGAGATGTGATATCCAGCTCCTCCCATTCCAATCCTGAGACCCTTCCGATAGCATGAGATGTGATATCTCAATGCTTCTAATATCAAAACTGAGACCCTCCCTATAGCATGAGATGTGATACCTAAGTCCTTCCCATTCCAATCCTGAGACCCTTCCGATAGCAGAGATGTGATATTTCAATGCTTATACCAAACCTGAGACCCTTCCTATAGCATGAGATGTGATATCCAACTCCTTCCGATTCCAATCCTGAGACCCTTCCTATAGCATGAATTGTGATATCGCAATGCTTCTACCAAAACTGAGACCCTTCCTTTAGCATGAGATGTGATATCCAACTCCTTCCCATTCCAATCCTGAGACCCTTCCGATAGCAGAGATGTGATATCTCAATGCTTATACCAAATCTGAGACCCTTCCAATGGCATGAGATGTGATATCCAACTCCTTCCCATTCCAATCCTGAGACCCTTCCTATAGCTTGAGATGTGATATCTCAATGCTTATACCAAACCTGAGACACTTCCTATAGCATGAGATGTGATATCCAACCCCTTCCCATTCCAATCCTGAGACCCTTCCTATAGCATGAGATGTGATATCTCAATGCTTATACCAAACCTGAGACCCTTCCTATAGCATGAGATGTGATATCCAACTCCTTCCCATTCCAATCCTGAGACCCTTCCTATAGCATGAGATGTGATATCTCAATGCCTCTAATACCAAACCTGAGACCCTTCCTCTAACATGAAATGTGATATCCAACTCCTTCCCTTTCCAAACCTGAGACCCGTCCTATAACATGAGATGGGATATCCAACTCCTTCCCATTCCAATCCTGAGACACTTCTGATAGCAGAGATGTGATATCTCAATGCTCATACCAAACCTGAGACCCTTCCTATAACATGAGATGTGATATCCAACTCTTTCCCGTTCCAAAGCTGAGACCCTTCCTATAGCATATGTGATATCCAACTCCTTCCCATTCCAAACATTAGACCCTTCCTATAGCAAGAATGTAATATCCAACTCCTTCCCATTCCAATCCTGAGACCATTCCTATAGCATGAGATATGATATCTCAATGCTTCTAATACCAAACCTGAGATCCTTCCTATGACATGAGATGTGATATCCAATTCCTCCCCATTCCAAACCTGAGAACCTTCCTACAGTATGCAATGTGATATCTCAATGCTTCTAATACCAAACCTGAGACCAGTCCTATAACATGAGATTGGATATCCAACTCCTTCCCCTTCCAAACCTGAGACCCTTCCTATAGCATGAGATGTGATATCCAACTCCTTCCCATTCCAATCCTGAGACCCTTCCTATAGCATGAGATGTGATATCTCAATGCTTATACCAAACCTGAGACCCTTCCTATAGAATGAGATGTGATATCCAACTCCTTCCCATTCCAATCTTGAGACCCTTTCTATAGCATGAGATGTGATGTCTCAATGCTTATACCAAACCTGAGACTCTTCCTATAACATGAGATGTGATATCCAACTCCTTCCCTTTCCAAACCTGAGAGCCTACCTATAGCATGAGATGTGATATCCAAGTCCTTCCCATTCCAATCCTTAGACCCTTCCTACAGCATGCAATATGATATCTCAATGATTCTAATAACAAACCTGAGACCCGTCCTATAACATGAGATGGGATATCCAACTCCTTCCCATTCCAATCCTGAGACACTTCCGATAGCAGAGATGTGATATCTCAATGCTTATACCAAACCTGAGACCCTTACTATAACATGAGATGTGATATCCAACTCCTTCCCGTTCCAAACCTGGGACCCTTCCTATAGCATATGTGATATCCAACTCCTTCCCATTCCAAACATGAGACCCTTCCTATAGCAAGAATGTAATATCCAACTCCTTCCCATTCCAATCCTGAGACCATTCCTATAGCATGAGATGTGATATCTCAATGCTTCTAATACCAAACCTGAGATCCTTCCTATGACATGAGATGTGATATCCAATTCCTCCCCATTCCAAACCTGAGAACCTTCCTCCAGCATGCAATGTGATATCTCAATGCTTCTAATACCAAACCTGAGACCAGTCCTATAACATGAGATTGGATATCCAACTCCTTCCCCTTCCAAACCTGAGACCCTTCCTATAGCATGAGATGTGATATCCAACTTCTTCCCATTCCAATCCTGAGACCCTTCCTATAACATGAGATGTGATGTCTCAATGCTTCTAATACCAAACCTGAGATCTTTCCTATAACATGAGATGTGATATCCAACTCCTTCCCATTCCAATCCTGAGACCCTTCCTATAGCATGAGATGTGATATCTCAATGCTTATACCAAACCTGAGACCCTTCCTATAGCTTGAGATGTGATATCCAACTCCTTCTCATTCCAATCCTGAGACCCTTCCGATAGCATGAGATGTGATATCCCAAATGCTTCTACCAAACCTGAGACCCATACTATGGCATGAGATGTGATATCAAACTCCTTCCCATTCCAATCCTGAGACCCTTCCTATAGCTTGAGATGTGATATCCAACTCCTTCCCATTCCAATTCTGAGACCCTTCCTATACCATGAGACTTGATATCTCAATGTTTCTAATACCAAACCTGAGACCCGTCCTATAACATGAGATGTGATATCCAAATCCTTCCCCTTCCAAACCTTAGACTCTTCCTTTATCATGAGATGTGATATCCAACTCCTTCCCATTCCAATCCTGAGACCCTTCCGATATCATGAGATTTGTTATCTCAATGCTTCTAATATCAAACTTGAGACCCTCCCTATAGCATGAGATGTGACATCCAAGTCCTCCCCGTTCCAATCCTGAGACCCTTCCTATAGCATGAGATGTGATATCTCAATGCTTCTAATACCAAACCTGAGACCCTTCCTATAACATGAGATGGGATATCCAACTCCTTCCCATTCCAATCCTGAGACCCTTCCGATAGCAGAGATGTGATATCTCAATGCTTATACCAAACCTGAGACCCTTCCTATGGCCTGAGATGTCATATACAACTCCTTCCCATTCCAATCCTGAGACCCTTCCTATAGCATGAGATGTGATATCTCAATGCTTATACCAAATCTGAGACCCTTCCTATAGCATGAGATGTGATATCCAACTCCTTACAATTCCAATCCTGAGACCCTTCCTATAGCATGAGATGTGATGTCTCAATGCTTCTAATACCAAACCTGAGATCCTTCCTATAACATGAGATGTGATATCCAACTCCTTCCCATTCCAATCCTGAGACCCTTATGATAGCATGAGATGTGATATCTCAATGCCTCTAATACCAAACCTGAGATCCTTCCGATAGCATG
This sequence comes from Ambystoma mexicanum, assembly GCF_040938575.1. Classification (NCBI taxonomy): domain Eukaryota; kingdom Metazoa; phylum Chordata; class Amphibia; order Caudata; family Ambystomatidae; genus Ambystoma; species Ambystoma mexicanum. Next base: position 1,152,895,476 of record NC_090934.1, read on the forward strand.
AGATGTGATATCGCAATGCTTCTAATACCAAACCTGAGATCATTCCTATAACATGAGATGTGATTTCCAAATCCTTCCCCTTCCAAACCTGAGACCCTCCCTTTAGCATGAAATGTGATATCCAACTCCTTCCCATTCCAATCCTGAGACCCTTCTGATAGCATGAGATGTGATATCTCAATGCCTCTAATACCAAACCTGAGATCCTACCTCTAACATGAAACGTGATATCCATCTCCTTCCCTTTCCAAACCTGAGACCCTGCCTATAGCATGAGATGTGATATCCAAGTCCTTCCCATTCCAATCCTGAGACCCTTCCTATAGCATGTGATATGATATCTCAATGCTTATACCAAACCTGAGACCCTTCCTATGGCATGAGATGTCACATACAACACCTTCCCATTCCAATCCTGAGACCCTTCCTATAGCATGAGATGTGATATCTCAATGCCTCTAATACCAAACCTGAGATCCTTCCGATAGCATGAGATGTGATATCTCAATGCTTCTAATACCAAACCTGAGATCATTCCTATAACATGAGATGTGATTTCCAAATCCTTCCCCTTCCAAACCTGAGACCCTCCCTTTAGCATGAAATGTGATATCCAACTCCTTCCCATTCCAATCCTGAGACCCTTCTGATAGCATTAGATGTGATATCTCAATGCCTCTAATACCAAACCTGAGATCCTACCTCTAACATGAAATGTGATATCCATCTCCTTCCCTTTCCAAACCTGAGACCCTGCCTATAGCATGAGATGTGATATCCAAGTCCTTCCCATTCCAATCCTGAGACCCTTCCTATAGCATGTGATATGATATCTCAATGCTTATACCAAACCTGAGACCCTTCCTATGGCATGAGATGTCACATACAACTCCTTCCCATTCCAATCCTGAGACCCTTCCTATAGCATGAGATGTGATATCTCAATGCTTATACCAAACCTGAGACCCTTCCAATAGCATGAGATGTGATATCCAACTTCTTCCCATTCCAATCCCGAGACCCTTCCTATAACATGAGATGTGATGTCTCAATGCTTCTAATACCAAACCGGAGATCTTTCCTATAACATGAGATGTGATATCCAACTCCTTCCCATTCCAATCCTGAGACTCTTTCTATAGCATGAGATGTGATATCTCAATGCTTATACCAAACCTGAGACCCTTCCTATAGCTTGAGATGTGATATCCAACTCCTTCCCATTCCAATCCTGAGACCCTTCCTATAGCATGAGATGTGATATCTCAAGGCCTCTAATACCAAACCTGAGATCCTTCCTCTAACATGAAATGTGATATCCAACTCCTTCCATTCCAAACCTGAGAGCCTTCCTATAGCATGAGATATGATATCCAAGTACTTCCCATTCCAATCCTGAGACCCTTCCTATAACATGAAATGTGATATCCAACTCCTTTCCATTCCAACCTGAGACCCTTCCTATAGCATGAGATGGGATATCCAACTCCTTCCAAATCCAATACTGATACCCTTCCGATAGCATGAGATGTGATATCCCAATGCTTCTCCCAAACCTGAGACCCATAGTATGGCATGAGATGTGATATCAAACTCCTTCACATTCCAATCCTGAGACCCTTCCTATAGCTTGAGATGTGATATCCAACTCCTTCCCATTCCAATTCTGAGACCCTTCTTATACCATGAGACTTGATATCTCAATGCTTCTAATACCAAACCTGAGACCCGTCATATAACATGAGATGTGATATCCAAATCCTTCCCCTTCCAAACCTTAGACCCTTCCTTTATCATGAGATGTGATATCCAACTCCTTCCCATTCCAATCCTGAGACCCTTCCGATATCATGAGATTTGTTATCTCAATGCTTCTAATATCAAACTTGAGACCCTCCCTATAGCATGAGATATGACACATCCAAGTCCTTCCCATTCCAATCCTGAGAGCCTACCTATAGCATGAGATGTGATATCCAAGTCCATCCCATTCCAATCCTTAGACCCTTCCTCCAGCATGCGATGTGATATCTCAATGATTCTAATACCAAACCAGAGACCCGTCCTATAACATGAGATCGGATATCCAACTCCTTCCCATTCCATTCCTGAGCCACTTCCGATAGCAGAGATGTGATATCTCAATGCATATACCAAACCTGAGACCCTTCCTATAACATGAGATGTGATATCCAACTCCTTCCCGTTCCAAACCTGAGACACTTCCTATAGCATATGTGATATCCAACTCCTTCCCATTCCAAACATGAGACCCTTCCTATAGCAAGAATGTAATATCCAACTCCTACCCATTCCAATCCTGAGACCATTCCTATAGCATGAGATGTGATATATCAATGCTTCTAATACTAAACCTGAGATCCTTCCTATGACATGAGGTGTGATATCCAAATCCTTCCCATTCCAATCCCGAGACCCTTCCTATAGCAAGAGATGTGATATGCGAATCCTTCCCATTCCAATCCTGAGACCCTTCCTATAACATGAGATGTGATATCCAACTCCTTCAGATTCCAACCTGAGACACTTCCTATAGCATGAGAAGGGATATCCAACTCCTTCCCAATCCAATCCTGAGACCCTTCCGATAGCAGAGATGTGATATCTCAAAGCTTATACCAAACCTGAGACCCTTCCTATGGCATGAGATGTGATATCCAACTCCTTGCCATTCAAATCCTGAGACCCTTCCTATAGTATGAGATGTGATATCTCAATGCTTCTACCAAACCTGAGACCCTTCCTTTAGCATGAGATGTGATATCCAAATCCTTCACATTCCAATCCTGAGACCCTTCCTATAGCATGAGATGTGATATGTCAATGCTTCTAATACCAAACCTGAGATCTTTCCTATAACAAGAGCTGTGATATCCAATTCCTTCCCATTCCAAACCTGAGACCCTTCCTATTGGATGAGATGTGATATCCAACTCCTTCCCATTCCAACCCTGAGACCCTTCCTATACCATGAGATGTGATATCTCAATGCTTCTAATACCAAACCTGGGACCCGTCCTATAACATTAGATATGATATCCAAATCCTTCCCCTTCCAAACCTGAGACTCTTCCTTTAGCATGAGACGTGATATCCAAATACTTCCGATTCCAATCCTAAAACCCTTCCTATAGCATGAGATGTGATATCTCAATGTTTCTAATAAAAAACCTGAGACCCTTCCTATAGTAAGAGATGTGATATCCAAACCCTTCCCATTCCAATCCTGAGACCCTTCCTATAACATGAGATGTGATATCCAACTCCTTCCCATTCCAACCTGAGACCCTTCCTATAGCATGAGAAGGGATATCCAACTTCTTCCCAATCCAATCCTGAGATCCTTCCGATAGCAGAGATGTGATATCTCAATGCTTATACCAAACCTGAGACCCTTCCTATGGCATGAGATGTCAAATACAACTCCTTCCGATTCCAATGCTGAGACCCTTCCTATAGCATGAGATGGGATATCTCAATGCTTATACCAAACCTGAGACCCTTCCTATAGCATGAGATGTGGTATCCAACTCCTTCCGTTTCCAATCCTGAGACCCTTCCTATAGCATGAGATGTGATATCTCAATGCTTCTAATACCAAACCTGAGATCCTTCCTATAACATGAGATGTGATATCCAACTCCTTCCCATTCCAAACCTGAGACCCTTCCGATAGCATGAGATGTGATATCAAACTCCTTCCCATTCCAATCCTGAGATAGCTTGAGATGTGATATCCAACTCCTTCCCATTCCAATCCTGAAATCCTTCCCATACCATGAGATGTGATATCTCAATGCTTCTAATACCAAACCTGACACCCGTCCTAAAACATGAGATGTGAGATCCAAATCCTTCCCCTTCCAAACCTGAGATCTTTCCTTTAGCATGAGATGTGATATCCAACTCCTTCCCATTCCAATCCTGAGACCCTTCCTGTAGCATGATATGTGATATCACAATGCTTCTAATACCAAACCTGAGATCCTTCCTATAACATGAGATGTGTATCCAACTCCTTCCCATTCCAAACCTGAGACCCTTCCTTTAGCATGAGATGTGATATCCAAATCCTTCACATTCCAATCCGGAGACCCTTCCTATAACATGAGATGTGATATCCAACTCCTTCATAATCCAATACTGAGACCCTTCCGATAGCAGAGATGTGATATCTCAATGCTTATACCAAACCTGAGACCCTTCCTATGGCATGAGATGTGATATCCAACTCCTTGCCATTCAAATCCTGAGACCCTCCCTATAACAAGAGATGTCATATCCAACTCCTTCCCATTCCAAACCTGAGACCCTTCCTTTAGCACGAGATGTGATATCCAAATCCTTCACATTCCAATCCGGAGACCCTTCCTATAGCATGAGATGTGATATCTCAATGCTTCTAATACCAAACCTGAGACCCTTACGATAGCATGAGATGTGATATCTCAATGCTTCAAAAACCAAACATGAGAACCATCCTATAACATGAGATGTGAAATCCAAATCCTTCCCTTCCCAAACCTGAGACTCTTCCTATAGCATGAGATGTGATATCTCAATGCTTCTACCAAACCTGAAACCCTTCCTATAGCATGAGATGTGATATCCAACTCCTTCCCATTCCAATCCTGAGACACTTCCTATAGCATGAGATGTGATATCACAATGCTTCTAATACCAAACCTGAGACTCATCCTATAACACAAGATGTGATATCCAAATCCTTCCCCTTCCAAACCTGAGACCCTTCCTTTAGCATGAGATGTGATATCCAGCTCCTCCCATTCCAATCCTGAGACCCTTCCGATAGCATGAGATGTGATATCTCAATGCTTCTAATATCAAAACTGAGACCCTCCCTATAGCATGAGATGTGATACCTAAGTCCTTCCCATTCCAATCCTGAGACCCTTCCGATAGCAGAGATGTGATATTTCAATGCTTATACCAAACCTGAGACCCTTCCTATAGCATGAGATGTGATATCCAACTCCTTCCGATTCCAATCCTGAGACCCTTCCTATAGCATGAATTGTGATATCGCAATGCTTCTACCAAAACTGAGACCCTTCCTTTAGCATGAGATGTGATATCCAACTCCTTCCCATTCCAATCCTGAGACCCTTCCGATAGCAGAGATGTGATATCTCAATGCTTATACCAAATCTGAGACCCTTCCAATGGCATGAGATGTCATATACAACTCCTTCCCATTCCAATCCTGAGACCCTTCCGATAGCAGAGATGTGATATCTCAATGCTTATACCAAACCTGAGACCCTTCCAATGGCATGAGATGTCATATACAACTCCTTCCCATTCCAATCCTGAGACCCTTCCTATAGCATGAGATGTGATATCTCAATGCTCATACCAAACCTGAGACCCTTCCTATAGCATGAGATGTGATATCCAACTCCTTCCCATTCCAATCCTGAGACACTTCCTATAACATGAGATGTGATGTCTCAATGCTTCTAATACCAAACCTGAGATCCTTCCTATGGCATGCGATGTCATATAAAACCCCTTCCCATTCCAATCCTGAGACCCTTCCTATAACACTAGATGTGATATCCAAATCCTTCCCCTTCCAAACCTGAGACCCTCCCTTTAGCATGAGATGTGATATCCAACTCCTTCCCATTCCAATCCTGAGACCCTTCTGATAGCATGAGATGTGATATCTCAATGCCTCCTACCAAACCTGAGATCCTACCTCTAATATGAAATGTGATATCCAACTCCTTCCCCTTCCAAACCTGAGAGCCTTCCTATAGCATGAGATGTGATATCGAAGTATTTCCCATTCCAATCCTGAGACCCTTCCTATAACATGAGATGTGATATCCAACTCCTTCCCATTCCAACCTGAGACCCTTCCTATTGCATGAGATGGGATATCCAACTACTTCCAAATCCAATCCTGATACCCTTCCGATAGCATGAGATGTGATATCTCAATCCCTCTAATACCAAACCTGAGATCCTTCCGATAGCATAAGATGTGATATCTCAATGCTTCTAATACCAAACCTGAGATCCTTCCGATAGCATGAGATGTGATATCGCAATGCTTCTAATACCAAACCTGAGATCATTCCTATAACATGAGATGTGATTTCCAAATCCTTCCCCTTCCAAACCTGAGACCCTCCCTTTAGCATGAAATGTGATATCCAACTCCTTCCCATTCCAATCCTGAGACCCTTCTGATAGCATGAGATGTGATATCTCAATGCCTCTAATACCAAACCTGAGATCCTACCTCTAACATGAAACGTGATATCCATCTCCTTCCCTTTCCAAACCTGAGACCCTGCCTATAGCATGAGATGTGATATCCAAGTCCTTCCCATTCCAATCCTGAGACCCTTCCTATAGCATGTGATATGATATCTCAATGTTTATACCAAACCTGAGACCCTTCCTATGGCATGAGATGTCACATACAACACCTTCCCATTCCAATCCTGAGACCCTTCCTATAGCATGAGATGTGATATCTCAATGCCTCTAATACCAAACCTGAGATCCTTCCGATAGCATGAGATGTGATATCTCAATGCTTCTAATACCAAACCTGAGATCATTCCTATAACATGAGATGTGATTTCCAAATCCTTCCCCTTCCAAACCTGAGACCCTCCCTTTAGCATGAAATGTTATATCCAACTCCTTCCCATTCCAATCCTGAGACCCTTCTGATAGCATTAGATGTGATATCTCAATGCCTCTAATACCAAACCTGAGATCCTACCTCTAACATGAAATGTGATATCCATCTCCTTCCCTTTCCAAACCTGAGACCCTGCCTATAGCATGAGATGTGATATCCAAGTCCTTCCCATTCCAATCCTGAGACCCTTCCTATAGCATGTGATATGATATCTCAATGCTTATACCAAACCTGAGACCCTTCCTATGGCATGAGATGTCACATACAACTCCTTCCCATTCCAATCCTGAGACCCTTCCTATAGCATGAGATGTGATATCTCAATGCTTATACCAAACCTGAGACCCTTCCAATAGCATGAGATGTGATATCCAACTTCTTCCCATTCCAATCCCGAGACCCTTCCTATAACATGAGATGTGATGTCTCAATGCTTCTAATACCAAACCGGAGATCTTTCCTATAACATGAGATGTGATATCCAACTCCTTCCCATTCCAATCCTGAGACCCTTTCTATAGCATGAGATGTGATATCTCAATGCTTATACCAAACCTGAGACCCTTCCTATAGCTTGAGATGTGATATCCAACTCCTTCCCATTCCAATCCTGAGACCCTTCCTATAGCATGAGATGTGATATCTCAAGGCCTCTAATACCAAACCTGAGATCCTTCCTCTAACATGAAATGTGATATCCAACTCCTTCCATTCCAAACCTGAGAGCCATCCTATAGCATGAGATATGATATCCAAGTACTTCCCATTCCAATCCTGAGACCCTTCCTATAACATGAAATGTGATATCCAACTCCTTTCCATTCCAACCTGAGACCCTTCCTATAGCATGAGATGGGATATCCAACTCCTTCCAAATCCAATACTGATACCCTTCCGATAGCATGAGATGTGATATCCCAATGCTTCTCCCAAACCTGAGACCCATAGTATGGCATGAGATGTGATATAAAACTCCTTCCCATTCCAATCCTGAGACCCTTCTGATAGCATGAGATGTGATATCTCAATGCCTCCTACCAAACCTGAGATCCTACCTCTAATATGAAATGTGATATCCAACTCCTTCCCCTTCCAAACCTGAGAGCCTTCCTATAGCATGAGATGTGATATCGAAGTATTTCCCATTCCAATCCTGAGACCCTTCCTATAACATGAGATGTGATATCCAACTCCTTCCCATTCCAACCTGAGACCCTTCCTATTGCATGAGATGGGATATCCAACTACTTCCAAATCCAATCCTGATACCCTTCCGATAGCATGAGATGTGATATCTCAATCCCTCTAATACCAAACCTGAGATCCTTCCGATAGCATAAGATGTGATATCTCAATGCTTCTAATACCAAACCTGAGATCCTTCCGATAGCATGAGATGTGATATCGCAATGCTTCTAATACCAAACCTGAGATCATTCCTATAACATGAGATGTGATTTCCAAATCCTTCCCCTTCCAAACCTGAGACCCTCCCTTTAGCATGAAATGTGATATCCAACTCCTTCCCATTCCAATCCTGAGACCCTTCTGATAGCATGAGATGTGATATCTCAATGCCTCTAATACCAAACCTGAGATCCTACCTCTAACATGAAACGTGATATCCATCTCCTTCCCTTTCCAAACCTGAGACCCTGCCTATAGCATGAGATGTGATATCCAAGTCCTTCCCATTCCAATCCTGAGACCCTTCCTATAGCATGTGATATGATATCTCAATGGTTATACCAAACCTGAGACCCTTCCTATGGCATGAGATGTCACATACAACACCTTCCCATTCCAATCCTGAGACCCTTCCTATAGCATGAGATGTGATATCTCAATGCCTCTAATACCAAACCTGAGATCCTTCCGATAGCATGAGATGTGATATCTCAATGCTTCTAATACCAAACCTGAGATCATTCCTATAACATGAGATGTGATTTCCAAATCCTTCCCCTTCCAAACCTGAGACCCTCCCTTTAGCATGAAATGTGATATCCAACTCCTTCCCATTCCAATCCTGAGACCCTTCTGATAGCATTAGATGTGATATCTCAATGCCTCTAATACCAAACCTGAGATCCTACCTCTAACATGAAATGTGATATCCATCTCCTTCCCTTTCCAAACCTGAGACCCTGCCTATAGCATGAGATGTGATATCCAAGTCCTTCCCATTCCAATCCTGAGACCCTTCCTATAGCATGTGATATGATATCTCAATGCTTATACCAAACCTGAGACCCTTCCTATGGCATGAGATGTCACATACAACTCCTTCCCATTCCAATCCTGAGACCCTTCCTATAGCATGAGATGTGATATCTCAATGCTTATACCAAACCTGAGACCCTTCCAATAGCATGAGATGTGATATCCAACTTCTTCCCATTCCAATCCCGAGACCCTTCCTATAACATGAGATGTGATGTCTCAATGCTTCTAATACCAAACCGGAGATCTTTCCTATAACATGAGATGTGATATCCAACTCCTTCCCATTCCAATCCTGAGACCCTTTCTATAGCATGAGATGTGATATCTCAATGCTTATACCAAACCTGAGACCCTTCCTATAGCTTGAGATGTGATATCCAACTCCTTCCCATTCCAATCCTGAGACCCTTCCTATAGCATGAGATGTGATATCTCAAGGCCTCTAATACCAAACCTGAGATCCTTCCTCTAACATGAAATGTGATATCCAACTCCTTCCATTCCAAACCTGAGAGCCTTCCTATAGCATGAGATATGATATCCAAGTACTTCCCATTCCAATCCTGAGACCCTTCCTATAACATGAAATGTGATATCCAACTCCTTTCCATTCCAACCTGAGACCCTTCCTATAGCATGAGATGGGATATCCAACTCCTTCCAAATCCAATACTGATACCCTTCCGATAGCATGAGATGTGATATCCCAATGCTTCTCCCAAACCTGAGACCCATAGTATGGCATGAGATGTGATATCAAACTCCTTCACATTCCAATCCTGAGACCCTTCCTATAGCTTGAGATGTGATATCCAACTCCTTCCCATTCCAATTCTGAGACCCTTCTTATACCATGAGACTTGATATCTCAATGCTTCTAATACCAAACCTGAGACCCGTCATATAACATGAGGTGTGATATCCAAATCCTTCCCCTTCCAAACCTTAGACCCTTCCTTTATCATGAGATGTGATATCCAACTCCTTCCCATTCCAATCCTGAGACCCTTCCGATATCATGAGATTTGTTATCTCAATGCTTCTAATATCAAACTTGAGACCCTCCCTATAGCATGAGATATGACACATCCAAGTCCTTCCCATTCCAATCCTGAGAGCCTACCTATAGCATGAGATGTGATATCCAAGTCCATCCCATTCCAATCCTTAGACCCTTCCTACAGCATGCGATGTGATATCTCAATGATTCTAATACCAAACCAGAGACCCGTCCTATAACATGAGATCGGATATCCAACTCCTTCCCATTCCATTCCTGAGCCACTTCCGATAGCAGAGATGTGATATCTCAATGCATATACCAAACCTGAGACCCTTCCTATAACATGAGATGTGATATCCAACTCCTTCCCTTTCCAAACCTGAGACACTTCCTATAGCATATGTGATATCCAACTCCTTCCCATTCCAAACATGAGACCCTTCCTATAGCAAGAATGTAATATCCAACTCCTACCCATTCCAATCCTGAGACCATTCCTATAGCATGAGATGTGATATATCAATGCTTCTAATACCAAACCTGAGATCCTTCCTATGACATGAGGTGTGATATCCAAATCCTTCCCATTCCAATCCCGAGACCCTTCCTATAGCAAGAGATGTGATATGCAAATCCTTCCCATTCCAATCCTGAGACCCTTCCTATAACATGAGATGTGATATCCAACTCCTTCAGATTCCAACCTGAGACACTTCCTATAGCATGAGAAGGGATATCCAACTCCTTCCCAATCCAATCCTGAGACCCTTCCGATAGCAGAGATGTGATATCTCAAAGCTTATACAAAACCTGAGACCCTTCCTATGGCATGAGATGTGATATCCAACTCCTTGCCATTCAAATCCTGAGACCCTTCCTATAGTATGAGATGTGATATCTCAATGCTTCTACCAAACCTGAGACCCTTCCTTTAGCATGAGATGTGATATCCAAATCCTTCACATTCCAATCCTGAGACCCTTCCTATAGCATGAGATGTGATATGTCAATGCTTCTAATACCAAACCTGAGATATTTCCTATAACAAGAGCTGTGATATCCATTTCCTTCCCATTCCAAACCTGAGACCCTTCCTATTGGATGAGATGTGATATCCAACTCCTTCCCATTCCAACCCTGAGACCCTTCCTATACCATGAGATGTGATATCTCAATGCTTCTAATACCAAACCTGGGACCCGTCCTATAACATTAGAAATGATATCCAAATCCTTCCCCTTCCAAACCTGAGACTCTTCCTTTAGCATGAGACTTGATATCCAAATACTTCCGATTCCAATCCTAAAACCCTTCCTATAGCATGAGATGTGATATCTCAATGTTTCTAATAAAAAACCTGAGACCCTTCCTATAGCAAGAGATGTGATATCCAAATCCTTCCCATTCCAATCCTGAGACCCTTCCTATAACATGAGATGTGATATCCAACTCCTTCCCATTCCAACCTGAGACCCTTCCTATAGCATGAGAAGGGATATCCAACTCCTTCCCAATCCAATCCTGAGATCCTTCCGATAGCAGAGATGTGATATCTCAATGCTTATACCAAACCTGAGACCCTTCCTATGGCATGAGATGTCAAATACAACTCCTTCCGATTCCAATGCTGAGACCCTTCCTATAGCATGAGATGGGATATCTCAATGCTTATACCAAACCTGAGACCCTTCCTATAGCATGAGATGTGGTATCCAACTCCTTCCGTTTCCAATCCTGAGACCCTTCCTATAGCATGAGATGTGATATCTCAATGCTTCTAATACCAAACCTGAGATCCTTCCTATAACATGAGATGTGATATCCAACTCCTTCCCATTCCAAACCTGAGACCCTTCCGATAGCATGAGATGTGATATCAAACTCCTTCCCATTCCAATCCTGAGATAGCTTGAGATGTGATATCCAACTCCTTCCCATTCCAATCCTGAGATCCTTCCTATACCATGAGATGTGATATCTCAATGCTTCTAATACCAAACCTGACACCCGTCCTAAAACATGAGATGTGAGATCCAAATCCTTCCCCTTCCAAACCTGAGATCTTTCCTTTAGCATGAGATGTGATATCCAACTCCTTCCCATTCCAATCCTGAGACCCTTCCTATAGCATGATATGTGATATCACAATGCTTCTAATACCAAACCTGAGATCCTTCCTATAACATGAGATGTGTATCCAACTCCTTCCCATTCCAAACCTGAGACCCTTCCTTTAGCATGAGATGTGATATCCAAATCCTTCACATTCCAATCCGGAGACCCTTCCTATAACATGAGATGTGATATCCAACTCCTTCATAATCCAATCCTGAGACCCTTCTGATAGCAGAGATGTGATATCTCAATGCTTATACCAAACCTGAGACCCTTCCTATGGCATGAGATGTGATATCCAACTCCTTGCCATTCAAATCCTGAGACCCTCCCTATAACAAGAGATGTCATATCCAACTCCTTCCCATTCCAAACCTGAGACCCTTCCTTTAGCACGAGATGTGATATCCAAATCCTTCACATTCCAATCCGGAGACCCTTCCTATAGCATGAGATGTGATATCTCAATGCTTCTAATACCAAACCTGAGACCCTTCCGATAGCATGAGATGTGATATCTCAATGCTTCAAAAACCAAACATGAGAACCATCCTATAACATGAGATGTGAAATCCAAATCCTTCCCTTCCCAAACCTGAGACTCTTCCTATAGCATGAGATGTGATATCTCAATGCTTCTACCAAACCTGAAACCCTTCCTATAGCATGAGATGTGATATCCAACTCCTTCCCATTCCAATCCTGAGACACTTCCTATAGCATGAGATGTGATATCACAATGCTTCTAATACCAAACCTGAGACTCATCCTATAACACAAGATGTGATATCCAAATCCTTCCCCTTCCAAACCTGAGACCCTTCCTTTAGCATGAGATGTGATATCCAGCTCCTCCCATTCCAATCCTGAGACCCTTCCGATAGCATGAGATGTGATATCTCAATGCTTCTAATATCAAAACTGAGACCCTCCCTATAGCATGAGATGTGATACCTAAGTCCTTCCCATTCCAATCCTGAGACCCTTCCGATAGCAGAGATGTGATATTTCAATGCTTATACCAAACCTGAGACCCTTCCTATAGCATGAGATGTGATATCCAACTCCTTCCGATTCCAATCCTGAGACCCTTCCTATAGCATGAATTGTGATATCGCAATGCTTCTACCAAAACTGAGACCCTTCCTTTAGCATGAGATGTGATATCCAACTCCTTCCCATTCCAATCCTGAGACCCTTCCGATAGCAGAGATGTGATATCTCAATGCTTATACCAAATCTGAGACCCTTCCAATGGCATGAGATGTGATATCCAACTCCTTCCCATTCCAATCCTGAGACCCTTCCTATAGCTTGAGATGTGATATCTCAATGCTTATACCAAACCTGAGACACTTCCTATAGCATGAGATGTGATATCCAACTCCTTCCCATTCCAATCCTGAGACCCTTCCTATAGCATGAGATGTGATATCTCAATGCTTATACCAAACCTGAGACCCTTCCTATAGCATGAGATGTGATATCCAACTCCTTCCCATTCCAATCCTGAGACCCTTCCTATAGCATGAGATGTGATATCTCAATGCCTCTAATACCAAACCTGAGATCCTTCCTCTAACATGAAATGTGATATCCAACTCCTTCCCTTTCCAAACCTGAGACCCGTCCTATAACATGAGATGGGATATCCAACTCCTTCCCATTCCAATCCTGAGACACTTCTGATAGCAGAGATGTGATATCTCAATGCTTATACCAAACCTGAGACCCTTCCTATAACATGAGATGTGATATCCAACTCCTTCCCGTTCCAAAGCTGAGACCCTTCCTATAGCATATGTGATATCCAACTCCTTCCCATTCCAAACATTAGACCCTTCCTATAGCAAGAATGTAATATCCAACTCCTTCCCATTCCAATCCTGAGACCATTCCTATAGCATGAGATATGATATCTCAATGCTTCTAATACCAAACCTGAGATCCTTCCTATGACATGAGATGTGATATCCAATTCCTCCCCATTCCAAACCTGAGAACCTTCCTACAGTATGCAATGTGATATCTCAATGCTTCTAATACCAAACCTGAGACCAGTCCTATAACATGAGATTGGATATCCAACTCCTTCCCCTTCCAAACCTGAGACCCTTCCTATAGCATGAGATGTGATATCCAACTCCTTCCCATTCCAATCCTGAGACCCTTCCTATAGCATGAGATGTGATATCTCAATGCTTATACCAAACCTGAGACCCTTCCTATAGCATGAGATGTGATATCCAACTCCTTCCCATTCCAATCTTGAGACCCTTTCTATAGCATGAGATGTGATGTCTCAATGCTTATACCAAACCTGAGACTCTTCCTATAACATGAGATGTGATATCCAACTCCTTCCCTTTCCAAACCTGAGAGCCTACCTATAGCATGAGATGTGATATCCAAGTCCTTCCCATTCCAATCCTTAGACCCTTCCTACAGCATGCAATATGATATCTCAATGATTCTAATAACAAACCTGAGACCCGTCCTATAACATGAGATGGGATATCCAACTCCTTCCCATTCCAATCCTGAGACACTTCCGATAGCAGAGATGTGATATCTCAATGCTTATACCAAACCTGAGACCCTTCCTATAACATGAGATGTGATATCCAACTCCTTCCCGTTCCAAACCTGGGACCCTTCCTATAGCATATGTGATATCCAACTCCTTCCCATTCCAAACATGAGACCCTTCCTATAGCAAGAATGTAATATCCAACTCCTTCCCATTCCAATCCTGAGACCATTCCTATAGCATGAGATGTGATATCTCAATGCTTCTAATACCAAACCTGAGATCCTTCCTATGACATGAGATGTGATATCCAATTCCTCCCCATTCCAAACCTGAGAACCTTCCTCCAGCATGCAATGTGATATCTCAATGCTTCTAATACCAAACCTGAGACCAGTCCTATAACATGAGATTGGATATCCAACTCCTTCCCCTTCCAAACCTGAGACCCTTCCTATAGCATGAGATGTGATATCCAACTTCTTCCCATTCCAATCCTGAGACCCTTCCTATAACATGAGATGTGATGTCTCAATGCTTCTAATACCAAACCTGAGATCTTTCCTATAACATGAGATGTGATATCCAACTCCTTCCCATTCCAATCCTGAGACCCTTCCTATAGCATGAGATGTGATATCTCAATGCTTATACCAAACCTGAGACCCTTCCTATAGCTTGAGATGTGATATCCAACTCCTTCTCATTCCAATCCTGAGACCCTTCCGATAGCATGAGATGTGATATCCCAAATGCTTCTACCAAACCTGAGACCCATACTATGGCATGAGATGTGATATCAAACTCCTTCCCATTCCAATCCTGAGACCCTTCCTATAGCTTGAGATGTGATATCCAACTCCTTCCCATTCCAATTCTGAGACCCTTCCTATACCATGAGACTTGATATCTCAATGTTTCTAATACCAAACCTGAGACCCGTCCTATAACATGAGATGTGATATCCAAATCCTTCCCCTTCCAAACCTTAGACTCTTCCTTTATCATGAGATGTGATATCCAACTCCTTCCCATTCCAATCCTGAGACCCTTCCGATATCATGAGATTTGTTATCTCAATGCTTCTAATATCAAACTTGAGACCCTCCCTATAGCATGAGATGTGACATCCAAGTCCTCCCCATTCCAATCCTGAGACCCTTCCTATAGCATGAGATGTGATATCTCAATGCTTCTAATACCAAACCTGAGACCCTTCCTATAACATGAGATGGGATATCCAACTCCTTCCCATTCCAATCCTGAGACCCTTCCGATAGCAGAGATGTGATATCTCAATGCTTATACCAAACCTGAGACCCTTCCTATGGCCTGAGATGTCATATACAACTCCTTCCCATTCCAATCCTGAGACCCTTCCTATAGCATGAGATGTGATATCTCAATGCTTATACCAAATCTGAGACCCTTCCTATAGCATGAGATGTGATATGCAAATCCTTCCCATTCCAATCCTGAGACCCTTCCTATAACATGAGATGTGATATCCAACTCCTTCAGATTCCAACCTGAGACACTTCCTATAGCATGAGAAGGGATATCCAACTCCTTCCCAATCCAATCCTGAGACCCTTCCGATAGCAGAGATGTGATATCTCAATGCTTATACCAAACCTGAGACCCTTCCTATGGCCTGAGATGTCATATACAACTCCTTCCCATTCCAATCCTGAGACCCTTCCTATAGCATGAGATGTGATATCTCAATGCTTATACCAAATCTGAGACCCTTCCTATAGCATGAGATGTGATATCCAACTCCTTACAATTCCAATCCTGAGACCCTTCCTATAGCATGAGATGTGATGTCTCAATGCTTCTAATACCAAACCTGAGATCATTCCTATAACATGAGATGTGATTTCCAAATCCTTCCCCTTCCAAACCTGAGACCCTCCCTTTAGCATGAAATGTGATATCCAACTCCTTCCCATTCCAATCCTGAGACCCTTCTGATAGCATGAGATGTGATATCTCAATGCCTCTAATACCAAACCTGAGATCCTACCTCTAACATGAAACGTGATATCCATCTCCTTCCCTTTCCAAACCTGAGACCCTGCCTATAGCATGAGATGTGATATCCAAGTCCTTCCCATTCCAATCCTGAGACCCTTCCTATAGCATGTGATATGATATCTCAATGCTTATACCAAACCTGAGACCCTTCCTATGGCATGAGATGTCACATACAACACCTTCCGATTCCAATCCTGAGACCCTTCCTATAGCATGAGATGTGATATCTCAATGCCTCTAATACCAAACCTGAGATCCTTCCGATAGCATGAGATGTGATATCTCAATGCTTCTAATACCAAACCTGAGATCATTCCTATAACATGAGATGTGATTTCCAAATCCTTCCCCTTCCAAACCTGAGACCCTCCCTTTAGCATGAAATGTGATATCCAACTCCTTCCCATTCCAATCCTGAGACCCTTCTGATAGCATTAGATGTGATATCTCAATGCCTCTAATACCAAACCTGAGATCCTACCTCTAACATGAAATGTGATATCCATCTCCTTCCCTTTCCAAACCTGAGACCCTGCCTATAGCATGAGATGTGATATCCAAGTCCTTCCCATTCCAATCCTGAGACCCTTCCTATAGCATGTGATATGATATATCAATGCTTATACCAAACCTGAGACCCTTCCTATGGCATGAGATGTCACATACAACTCCTTCCCATTCCAATCCTGAGACCCTTCCTATAGCATGAGATGTGATATCTCAATGCTTATACCAAACCTGAGACCCTTCCAATAGCATGAGATGTGATATCCAACTTCTTCCCATTCCAATCCCGAGACCCTTCCTATAACATGAGATGTGATGTCTCAATGCTTCTAATACCAAACCGGAGATCTTTCCTATAACATGAGATGTGATATCCAACTCCTTCCCATTCCAATCCTGAGACTCTTTCTATAGCATGAGATGTGATATCTCAATGCTTATACCAAACCTGAGACCCTTCCTATAGCTTGAGATGTGATATCCAACTCCTTCCCATTCCAATCCTGAGACCCTTCCTATAGCATGAGATGTGATATCTCAAGGCCTCTAATACCAAACCTGAGATCCTTCCTCTAACATGAAATGTGATATCCAACTCCTTCCATTCCAAACCTGAGAGCCTTCCTATAGCATGAGATATGATATCCAAGTACTTCCCATTCCAATCCTGAGACCCTTCCTATAACATGAAATGTGATATCCAACTCCTTTCCATTCCAACCTGAGACCCTTCCTATAGCATGAGATGGGATATCCAACTCCTTCCAAATCCAATACTGATACCCTTCCGATAGCATGAGATGTGATATCCCAATGCTTCTCCCAAACCTGAGACCCATAGTATGGCATGAGATGTGATATCAAACTCCTTCACATTCCAATCCTGAGACCCTTCCTATAGCTTGAGATGTGATATCCAACTCCTTCCCATTCCAATTCTGAGACCCTTCTTATACCATGAGACTTGATATCTCAATGCTTCTAATACCAAACCTGAGACCCGTCATATAACATGAGATGTGATATCCAAATCCTTCCCCTTCCAAACCTTAGACCCTTCCTTTATCATGAGATGTGATATCCAACTCCTTCCCATTCCAATCCTGAGACCCTTCCGATATCATGAGATTTGTTATCTCAATGCTTCTAATATCAAACTTGAGACCCTCCCTATAGCATGAGATATGACACATCCAAGTCCTTCCCATTCCAATCCTGAGAGCCTACCTATAGCATGAGATGTGATATCCAAGTCCATCCCATTCCAATCCTTAGACCCTTCCTACAGCATGCGATGTGATATCTCAATGATTCTAATACCAAACCAGAGACCCGTCCTATAACATGAGATCGGATATCCAACTCCTTCCCATTCCATTCCTGAGCCACTTCCGATAGCAGAGATGTGATATCTCAATGCATATACCAAACCTGAGACCCTTCCTATAACATGAGATGTGATATCCAACTCCTTCCCGTTCCAAACCTGAGACACTTCCTATAGCATATGTGATATCCAACTCCTTCCCATTCCAAACATGAGACCCTTCCTATAGCAAGAATGTAATATCCAACTCCTACCCATTCCAATCCTGAGACCATTCCTATAGCATGAGATGTGATATATCAATGCTTCTAATACCAAACCTGAGATCCTTCCTATGACATGAGGTGTGATATCCAAATCCTTCCCATTCCAATCCCGAGACCCTTCCTATAGCAAGAGATGTGATATGCAAATCCTTCCCATTCCAATCCTGAGACCCTTCCTATAACATGAGATGTGATATCCAACTCCTTCAGATTCCAACCTGAGACACTTCCTATAGCATGAGAAGGGATATCCAACTCCTTCCCAATCCAATCCTGAGACCCTTCCGATAGCAGAGATGTGATATCTCAAAGCTTATACCAAACCTGAGACCCTTCCTATGGCATGAGATGTGATATCCAACTCCTTGCCATTCAAATCCTGAGACCCTTCCTATAGTATGAGATGTGATATCTCAATGCTTCTACCAAACCTGAGACCCTTCCTTTAGCATGAGATGTGATATCCAAATCCTTCACATTCCAATCCTGAGACCCTTCCTATAGCATGAGATGTGATATGTCAATGCTTCTAATACCAAACCTGAGATCTTTCCTATAACAAGAGCTGTGATATCCAATTCCTTCCCATTCCAAACCTGAGACCCTTCCTATTGGATGAGATGTGATATCCAACTCCTTCCCATTCCAACCCTGAGACCCTTCCTATACCATGAGATGTGATATCTCAATGCTTCTAATACCAAACCTGGGACCCGTCCTATAACATTAGATATGATATCCAAATCCTTCCCCTTCCAAACCTGAGACTCTTCCTTTAGCATGAGACGTGATATCCAAATACTTCCGATTCCAATCCTAAAACCCTTCCTATAGCATGAGATGTGATATCTCAATGTTTCTAATAAAAAACCTGAGACCCTTCCTATAGCAAGAGATGTGATATCCAAACCCTTCCCATTCCAATCCTGAGACCCTTCCTATAACATGAGATGTGATATCCAACTCCTTCCCATTCCAACCTGAGACCCTTCCTATAGCATGAGAAGGGATATCCAACTCCTTCCCAATCCAATCCTGAGATCCTTCCGATAGCAGAGATGTGATATCTCAATGCTTATACCAAACCTGAGACCCTTCCTATGGCATGAGATGTCAAATACAACTCCTTCCGATTCCAATGCTGAGACCCTTCCTATAGCATGAGATGGGATATCTCAATGCTTATACCAAACCTGAGACCCTTCCTATAGCATGAGATGTGGTATCCAACTCCTTCCGTTTCCAATCCTGAGACCCTTCCTATAGCATGAGATGTGATATCTCAATGCTTCTAATACCAAACCTGAGATCCTTCCTATAACATGAGATGTGATATCCAACTCCTTCCCATTCCAAACCTGAGACCCTTCCGATAGCATGAGATGTGATATCAAACTCCTTCCCATTCCAATCCTGAGATAGCTTGAGATGTGATATCCAACTCCTTCCCATTCCAATCCTGAGATCCTTCCCATACCATGAGATGTGATATCTCAATGCTTCTAATACCAAACCTGACACCCGTCCTAAAACATGAGATGTGAGATCCAAATCCTTCCCCTTCCAAACCTGAGATCTTTCCTTTAGCATGAGATGTGATATCCAACTCCTTCCCATTCCAATCCTGAGACCCTTCCTATAGCATGATATGTGATATCACAATGCTTCTAATACCAAACCTGAGATCCTTCCTATAACATGAGATGTGTATCCAACTCCTTCCCATTCCAAACCTGAGACCCTTCCTTTAGCATGAGATGTGATATCCAAATCCTTCACATTCCAATCCGGAGACCCTTCCTATAACATGAGATGTGATATCCAACTCCTTCATAATCCAATCCTGAGACCCTTCCGATAGCAGAGATGTGATATCTCAATGCTTATACCAAACCTGAGACCCTTCCTATGGCATGAGATGTGATATCCAACTCCTTGCCATTCAAATCCTGAGACCCTCCCTATAACAAGAGATGTCATATCCAACTCCTTCCCATTCCAAACCTGAGACCCTTCCTTTAGCACGAGATGTGATATCCAAATCCTTCACATTCCAATCCGGAGACCCTTCCTATAGCATGAGATGTGATATCTCAATGCTTCTAATACCAAACCTGAGACCCTTCCGATAGCATGAGATGTGATATCTCAATGCTTCAAAAACCAAACATGAGAACCATCCTATAACATGAGATGTGAAATCCAAATCCTTCCCTTCCCAAACCTGAGACTCTTCCTATAGCATGAGATGTGATATCTCAATGCTTCTACCAAACCTGAAACCCTTCCTATAGCATGAGATGTGATATCCAACTCCTTCCCATTCCAATCCTGAGACACTTCCTATAGCATGAGATGTGATATCACAATGCTTCTAATACCAAACCTGAGACTCATCCTATAACACAAGATGTGATATCCAAATCCTTCCCCTTCCAAACCTGAGACCCTTCCTTTAGCATGAGATGTGATATCCAGCTCCTCCCATTCCAATCCTGAGACCCTTCCGATAGCATGAGATGTGATATCTCAATGCTTCTAATATCAAAACTGAGACCCTCCCTATAGCATGAGATGTGATACCTAAGTCCTTCCCATTCCAATCCTGAGACCCTTCCGATAGCAGAGATGTGATATTTCAATGCTTATACCAAACCTGAGACCCTTCCTATAGCATGAGATGTGATATCCAACTCCTTCCGATTCCAATCCTGAGACCCTTCCTATAGCATGAATTGTGATATCGCAATGCTTCTACCAAAACTGAGACCCTTCCTTTAGCATGAGATGTGATATCCAACTCCTTCCCATTCCAATCCTGAGACCCTTCCGATAGCAGAGATGTGATATCTCAATGCTTATACCAAATCTGAGACCCTTCCAATGGCATGAGATGTCATATACAACTCCTTCCCATTCCAATCCTGAGACCCTTCCGATAGCAGAGATGTGATATCTCAATGCTTATACCAAACCTGAGACCCTTCCAATGGCATGAGATGTCATATACAACTCCTTCCCATTCCAATCCTGAGACCCTTCCTATAGCATGAGATGTGATATCTCAATGCTCATACCAAACCTGAGACCCTTCCTATAGCATGAGATGTGATATCCAACTCCTTCCCATTCCAATCCTGAGACACTTCCTATAACATGAGATGTGATGTCTCAATGCTTCTAATACCAAACCTGAGATCCTTCCTATGGCATGCGATGTCATATAAAACCCCTTCCCATTCCAATCCTGAGACCCTTCCTATAACACTAGATGTGATATCCAAATCCTTCCCCTTCCAAACCTGAGACCCTCCCTTTAGCATGAGATGTGATATCCAACTCCTTCCCATTCCAATCCTGAGACCCTTCTGATAGCATGAGATGTGATATCTCAATGCCTCCTACCAAACCTGAGATCCTACCTCTAATATGAAATGTGATATCCAACTCCTTCCCCTTCCAAACCTGAGAGCCTTCCTATAGCATGAGATGTGATATCGAAGTATTTCCCATTCCAATCCTGAGACCCTTCCTATAACATGAGATGTGATATCCAACTCCTTCCCATTCCAACCTGAGACCCTTCCTATTGCATGAGATGGGATAACCAACTACTTCCAAATCCAATCCTGATACCCTTCCGATAGCATGAGATGTGATATCTCAATCCCTCTAATACCAAACCTGAGATCCTTCCGATAGCATAAGATGTGATATCTCAATGCTTCTAATACCAAACCTGAGATCCTTCCTATAACATGAGATGTGATATCAAAATCCTTCCCCTTCCAAACCTGAGACCCTCCCTTTAGCATGCGATGTGATATCCAACTCCTTCCCATTCCAATCCTGAGACCCTTCTGATAGCATGAGATATGATATTCAATGCCTCTAATACCAAACCTGAGATCCTACCTCTAACATGAAATGTGATATCCAACTCCTTCCCTTTCCAAATGTGAGAGCCTCCCTATAGCATGAGATGTGATATTCACGTCCTTCCCATTCCAATCCTGAGACCCTTCCTATAGCATGAGATGTGATATCTCAATGCTTCTAATACCAAACCTGAGACCCTTCCTATAACATAAGATGGGATATCCAACTCCTTCCCATTCCAATCCTGAGACCCTTCCGATAGCAGAGATGTGATATCTCAATGCTTATACCAAACCTGAGACCCTTCCTATAGCATGAGATGTGACATCTCAATGCTTATACCAAACCTGAGACCCTTCCTATAGCATGAGATGTGATATCCAACTCCTTCCCATTCCAATCCTGAGACCCTTCTGATAGCATGAGATGTGATATCTCAATGCCTCCTACCAAACCTGAGATCCTACCTCTAATATGAAATGTGATATCCAACTCCTTCCCCTTCCAAACCTGAGAGCCTTCCTATAGCATGAGATGTGATATCGAAGTATTTCCCATTCCAATCCTGAGACCCTTCCTATAACATGAGATGTGATATCCAACTCCTTCCCATTCCAACCTGAGACCCTTCCTATTGCATGAGATGGGATATCCAACTACTTCCAAATCCAATCCTGATACCCTTCCGATAGCATGAGATGTGATATCTCAATCCCTCTAATACCAAACCTGAGATCCTTCCGATAGCATAAGATGTGATATCTCAATGCTTCTAATACCAAACCTGAGATCCTTCCTATAACATGAGATGTGATATCAAAATCCTTCCCCTTCCAAACCTGAGACCCTCCCTTTAGCATGAGATGTGATATCCAACTCCTTCCCATTCCAATCCTGAGACCCTTCTGATAGCATGAGATGTGATATTCAATGCCTCTAATACCAAACCTGAGATCCTACCTCTAACATGAAATGTGATATCCAACTCCTTCCCTTTCCAAATGTGAGAGCCTCCCTATAGCATGAGATGTGATATTCACGTCCTTCCCATTCCAATCCTGAGACCCTTCCTATAGCATGAGATGTGATATCTCAATGCTTCTAATACCAAACCTGAGACCCTTCCTATAACATAAGATGGGATATCCAACTCCTTCCCATTCCAATCCTGAGACCCTTCCGATAGCAGAGATGTGATATCTCAATGCTTATACCAAACCTGAGACCCTTCCTATAGCATGAGATGTGACATCTCAATGCTTATACCAAACCTGAGACCCTTCCTATAGCATGAGATGTGATATCCAACTCCTTCCCATTCCAATCCTGAGACCCTTCCTATAACATGAGATGTGATGTCTCAATGCTTCTAATATCAAACCTGAGATCCTTCCTATGGCATGAGATGTCATATAAAACTCCTTCCCATTCCATTCCTGAGACCCTTCCTATAGCATGAGATGTGATATCCAACTCCTTCCCATTCCAATACTGAGACCCTTCCGATAGCATGAGATGTGATATCTCAATGCCTCTAATACCAAACCTGAGATCCTACCTCTAACATGAAATGTGATATCCAACTCCTTCCCCTTCCAAACCTGATAGCCTTCCTATAGCATGAGATGTGATATCCAAGTCCTTCCCATTCCAATCATGATACCCTTCCTAAAATATGAGATGTGATATCCAACTCCTTCCCATTCCAACCTGAGACCCTTCCTATAGCATGATATGGGATATCCAACTCCTTCCAAATCCAATCCTGATACCCTTCCGATAGCATGAGATGTGATATCCCAATGCTTCTACAAAACCTGAGACCCATACCATGGCATGAGATGTGATATCAAACTCCTTCCCATTCCAATCCTGAGACCCTTCCTATAGCTTGAGATGTGATATCCAACTCCTTCCCATTCCAATCCTGAGACCCTTCCGATAGCATGAAATGTGATATCTCAATGCTTCTAATATCAAAACTGAGACCCTCCCTATAGCATGAGATGTGATATCTAAGTCCTTCCCATTCCTATCCTGAGACCCTTCCGATAGCAGAGATGTGATATCTCAATGCTTATACCAAACCTGAGACCCTTCCTATGGCATGAGATGTGATATCCAACTCCTTCCCATTCCAATCCTGAGACCCTTCCTATAGCATGAGATGTGATATCTCAATGCTTCTATCAAACTTGAGTCCCTTCCTTTAGCATGAGATGTGATATCCAACTCCTTCCCATTCCAATCCTGAGACCCTTCCTATAGCATGAGATGTGATATCTCAAAGCTTCTAATACCAAACCTGGGACCCGTCCTATAACATGAGATATGATATCCAAATCCTTCCCCTTCCAAACCTGAGACCCTTCCTTTAGCATGGAATGTGATATCCAAATCCTTCCCATTCCAATCCTGAAACCCTTCCTATAGCATGAGATGTGATATCTCAATGTTTCTAATAAAAAACCTGACACCCTTCCTATAGCAAGAGATGTGATATCCAAATCCTTCCCATTCCAATCCTGAGACCCTTCCTATAACATGAGATGTGATATCCAACTCCTTCCCATTCCAACCTGAGACCCTTCCTATAGCATGAGAAGGGATATCCAACTCCTTCCCATTCCAATCCTGAAACCCTTCCTATAGCATGAGATGTGATATCTCAATGTTTCTAATAAAAAACCTGAGACCCTTCCTATAGCAAGAGATGTGACATCCAAATCTTTCCAATTCCAATCCTGAGATCCCTCCTATTGGATGAGATGTGATATCCAACTCCTTCCCATTCCAATCCTGAGACCCTTCCTATACCATGAGATGTGATATCTCAATGCTTCTACCAAAACTGAGACCCTTCCTTTAGCATGAGATGTGATATCCAACTCCTTCCCATTCCAATCCTGAGACCCTTCCTATAGCATGAGATGTGATATCTCAATGCCTCTAATACCAAACCTGAGATTCTTCCTATAACATGAGATGTGATATCTCAATGCTTCTAATACCAAACCTGAGACCCTCCCTTTAGCATGAGATGTGATATCCGACTCCTTCCCATTCCAATCCTGAGACCGTTCTGATAGCATGAGATGTGATATCTCAATGCCTATAATACCAAACCTGAGATTCTTCCTATAACATGAGATGTGATATCTCAATGCTTCTAATACCAAACCTGAGACCCTCCCTTTAGCATGAGATGTGATATCCGACTCCTTCCCATTCCAATCCTGAGACCCTTCTGATAGCATGAGATGTGATATCTCAATGCCTATAATACCAAACCTGAGATCCTTCCGATAGCATGAGATGTGATATCTCAATGCTTCTAATACCAAACCTGAGATCCTTCCTATAACATGAGATGTGATATCCAAATCCTTCCCCTTCCAAACCTGAGACCCTCCCTTTAGCATGAGATGTGATATCCAACTCCTTCCCATTCCAATCCTGAGACCCTTCCGATAGCAGAGATGTGATATCTCAATGCTTATACCAAACCTGAGACCCTTCCTATGGCATGAGATGTCAAATACAACTCCTTCCGATTCCAATGCTGAGACCCTTCCTATAGCATGAGATGGGATATCTCAATGCTTATACCAAACCTGAGACCCTTCCTATAGCATGAGAAGTGGTATCCAACTCCTTCCGATTCCAATCCTGAGACCCTTCCTATAGCATGAGATGTGATATCTCAATGCTTCTAATACCAAACCTGAGATCCTTCCTATAACATGAGATGTGATATCCAACTCCTTCCCATTCCAATCCTGAAACCCTTCCTATAGCATGAGATGTGATATCTCAATGTTTCTAATAAAAAACCTGAGACCCTTCCTATAGCAAGAGATGTGACATCCAAATCTTTCCCATTCCAACCTGAGACCCTTCCTATAGCATGAGAAGGGATATCCAACTCCTTCCCATTCCAATCCTGAAACCCTTCCTATAGCATGAGATGTGATATCTCAATGTTTCTAATAAAAAACCTGAGACCCTTCCTATAGCAAGAGATGTGACATCCAAATCTTTCCCATTCCAATCCTGAGATCCCTCCTATTGGATGAGATGTGATATCCAACTCCTTCCCATTCCAATCCTGAGACCCTTCCTATACCATGAGATGTGATATCTCAATGCTTCTACCAAAACTGAGACCCTTCCTTTAGCATGAGATGTGATATCCAACTCCTTCCCATTCCAATCCTGAGACCCTTCCTATAGCATGAGATGTGATATCTCAATGCCTCTAATACCAAACCTGAGATTCTTCCTATAACATGAGATGTGATATCTCAATGCTTCTAATACCAAACCTGAGACCCTCCCTTTAGCATGAGATGTGATATCCGACTCCTTCCCATTCCAATCCTGAGACCGTTCTGATAGCATGAGATGTGATATCTCAATGCCTATAATACCAAACCTGAGATTCTTCCTATAACATGAGATGTGATATCTCAATGCTTCTAATACCAAACCTGAGACCCTCCCTTTAGCATGAGATGTGATATCCGACTCCTTCCCATTCCAATCCTGAGACCCTTCTGATAGCATGAGATGTGATATCTCAATGCCTATAATACCAAACCTGAGATCCTTCCGATAGCATGAGATGTGATATCTCAATGCTTCTAATACCAAACCTGAGATCCTTCCTATAACATGAGATGTGATATCCAAATCCTTCCCCTTCCAAACCTGAGACCCTCCCTTTAGCATGAGATGTGATATCCAACTCCTTCCCATTCCAATCCTGAGACCCTTCCGATAGCAGAGATGTGATATCTCAATGCTTATACCAAACCTGAGACCCTTCCTATGGCATGAGATGTCAAATACAATTCCTTCCGATTCCAATGCTGAGACCCTTCCTATAGCATGAGATGGGATATCTCAATGCTTATACCAAACCTGAGACCCTTCCTATAGCATGAGAAGTGGTATCCAACTCCTTCCGATTCCAATCCTGAGACCCTTCCTATAGCATGAGATGTGATATCTCAATGCTTCTAATACCAAACCTGAGATCCTTCCTATAACATGAGATGTGATATCCAACTCCTTCCCATTCCAAACCTGAGACCCTTCCGATAGCATGAGATGTGATATCAAACTCCTTCCCATTCCAATCCTGAGATAGCTTGAGATGTGATATCCAACTCCTTCCCATTCCAATCCTGAGACCCTTCCTATACCATGAGATGTGATATCTCAATGCTTCTAATACCAAACCTGACACCCGTCCTAAAACATGAGATGTGAGATCCAAATCCTTCCCCTTCCAAACCTGAGATCTTTCCTTTAGCATGAGATGTGATATCCAACTCCGTCCCATTCCAATCCTGAGACCCTTCCTATAGCATGATATGTGATATCTCAATGCTTCTAATACCAAACCTGACACCCGTCCTAAAACATGAGATGTGAGATCCAAATCCTTCCCCTTCCAAACCTGAGATCTTTCCTTTAGCATGAGATGTGTATCCAACTCCTTCCCATTCCAAACCTGAGACCCTTCCTATAGCATGAGATGTGATATCTTAATGCTTCTAAAACCAAACCTGAGAACCATCCAATAACATATGTGAAATCCAAATCCTTCCCTTTCCAAACCTGAGACCCTTAAGATAGCATGTGGTGTGATATCTCAATGCTTCTAAAACCAAACATGAGAACCATCCTATAACATGAGATGTGAAATCCAAATCCTTCCCTTTCCAAACCTGAGACCCTTCCTATAGCTTGAGATGTGATATCAAACTCCTTCCCATTCCAATCCTGAGATAGCTTGAGATGTGATATCCAACTCCTTCCCATTCCAATCCTGAGACCCTTCCGATAGCATGAAATGTGATATCTCAATGCTTCTAATATCAAAACTGAGACCCTCCCTATAGCATCAGATGTGATATCTAAGTCGTTCCCATTCCAATCCTGAGACCCTTCCAATAGCATGAAATGTGATATCTCAATGCTTCTAATATCAAACCTGAGACCCTTCCTATGGCATGAGATGTGATATCCAACTCGTTCCCATTCCAATCCTGAGACCCTTCCAATAGCATGAGATGTGATATCTCAATGCTTCTATCAAACCTGAGTCCCTTCCTTTAGCATGAGATGTGATATCCAACTCCTTCCCATTCGAATCCTGAGACCCTTCCTATAGCATGAGATGTGATATCTCAAAGCTTCTAATACCAAACCTGGGACCCGTCCTATAACATGAGATATGATATCCAAATCCTTCCCCTTCCAAACCTGAGACCCTTCCTTTAGCATGAGATGTGATATCCAAATCCTTCCCATTCCAATCCTGAAACCCTTCCTATAGCATGAGATGTGATATCTCAATGTTTCTAATAAAAAACCTGAGACCCTTCCTATAGCAAGAGATGTGATATCCAAATCCTTCCCATTCGAATACTGAGACCCTTCCTATAACATGAGATGTGATATCCAACTCCTTCCCATTCCAACCTGAGACCCTTCCTATAGCATGAGAAGGGATATCCAACTCCTTCCCATTCCAATCCTGAAACCCTTCCTATAGCATGAGATGTGATATCTCAATGTTTCTAATAAAAAACCTGAGACCCTTCCTATAGCAAGAGATGTGACATCCAAATCCTTCCCATTCCAATCCTGAGATCCTTCCTATTGGATGAGATGTGATATCCAACTCCTTCCCATTCCAATCCTGAGACCCTTCCTATACCATGAGATGTGATATCTCAATGCTTCTACCAAAACTGAGACCCTTCCTTTAGCATGAGATGTGATATCCAACTCCTTCCCATTCCAATCCTGAGAGCCTTCCTATAGCATGAGATGTGATATCTCAATGCCTCTAATACCAAACCTGAGATTCTTCCTATAACATGAGATGTGATATCTCAATGCTTCTAATGCCAAACCTGAGACCCTCCCTTTAACATGAGATGTGATATCCGACTCCTTCCCATTCCAATCCTGAGAACCTTCTGATAGCATGAGATGTGATATCTCAATGCCTCTAATACCAAAACTGAGATTCTTCCTATAACATGCGATGTGATATCTGAGTGCTTCTAATACCAAACCTGAGACCCTCCCTTTAGCATGAGATGTGATATCCGACTCCTTTCCATTCCAATCCTGAGACCCTTCCGATAGCAGAGATGTGATATCTCAATGCTTATACCAAACCTGAGACCCTTCCTATGGCATGAGATGTCAAATACAACTCCTTCCGATTCCAATGCTGAGACCCTTCCTATAGCATGAGATGGGATATCTCAATGCTTATACCAAACCTGAGACCCTTCCTATAGCATGAGATGTGGTATCCAACTCCTTCCGATTCCAATCCTGAGACCCTTCCTATAGCATGAGATGTGATATCTCAATGCTTCTAATACCAAACCTGAGATCCTTCCTATAACATGAGATGTGATATCCAACTCCTTCCCATTCCAAACCTGAGACCCTTCCGATAGCATGAGATGTGATATCAAACTCCTTCCCATTCCAATCCTGAGATAGCTTGAGATGTGATATCCAACTCCTTCCCATTCCATTCCTGAGACCCTTCCTATACCATGAGATGTGATATCTCAATGCTTCTAATACCAAACCTGACACCCGTCCTAAAACATGAGATGTGAGATCCAAATCCTTCCCCTTCCAAACCTGAGATCTTTCCTTTAGCATGAGATGTGATATCCAACTCCTTCCCATTCCAACCCTGAGACCCTTCCTATAGCATGATATGTGATATCACAATGCTTCTAATACCAAACCTGAGATCCTTCCTATAACATGAGATGTGTATCCAACTCCTTCCCATTCCAAACCTGAGACCCTTCCTATAGTATGAGATGTGATATCTTAATGCTTCTAAAACCAAACCTGAGAACCATCCAATAACATATGTGAAATCCAAATCCTTCCCTTTCCAAACCTGAGACCCTTCAGATAGCATGAGATGTGATATCTCAATGCTTCTAAAACCAAACATGAGAACCATCCTATAACATGAGATGTGAAATCCAAATCCTTCCCTTTCCAAACCTGAGACCCTTCCTATAGCTTGAGATGTGCTATCAAACTCCTTCCCGTTCCAATCCTGTGATAGCTTGAGATGTGATATCCAACTCCTTCCCATTCCAATCCTGAGACCCTTCCTATACCATGAGATGTGATATCTCAATGCTTCTAATACCAAACCTGAGACCCGTCCTAAAACATGAGATGTGAGATCCAAATCCTTCCCCTTCCAAACCTGAGACCCTTCCTATAGCTTGAGATGTGATATCAAACTCCTTCCCATTCCAATCCTGAGATAGCTTGAGATGTGATATCCAACTCCTTCCCATTCCAATCCTGAGACCCTTCCGATAGCATGAAATGTGATATCCCAATGCTTCTAATATCAAAACTGAGACACTCCCTATAGCATGAGATGTGATATCTAAGTCCTTCCCATTCCTATCCTGAGACCCTTCCGATAGCAGAGATGTGATATCTCAATGCTTATACCAAACCTGAGACCCTTCCTATGGCATGAGATGTGATATCCAACTCCTTCCCATTCCAATCCTGAGACCCTTCCTATAGCATGAGATGTGATATCTCAATGCTTTTATCAAACCTGAGTCCCTTCCTTTAGCATGAGATGTGATATCTCAAAGCTTCTAATACCAAACCTGGGACCCGTCCTATAACATGAGATATGATATCCAAATCCTTCCCCTTCCAAACCTGAGACCCTTCCTTTAGCATGAGATGTGATATCCAAATCCTTCCCATTCCAATCCTGAAACCCTTCCTATAGCATGAAATGTGATATCTCAATGTTTCTAATAAAAAACCTGAGACCCTTCCTATAGCAAGAGATGTGATATCCAAATCCTTCTCATTCCAATACTGAGACCCTTCCTATAACATGAGATGTGATATCCAACTCCTTCCCATTCCAACCTGAGACCCTTCCTATAGCATGAGAAGGGATATCCAACTCCTTCCCATTCCAATCCTGAAACCCTTCCTATAGCATGAGATGTGATATCTCAATGTTTCTAATAAAAAACCTGAGACCCTTCCTATAGCAAGAGATGTGACATCCAAATCCTTCCCATTCCAATCCTAAGATCCTTCCTATTGGATGAGATGTGATATCCAACTCCTTCCCATTCCAATCCTGAGACCCTTCCTATACCATGAGATGTGATATCTCAATGCTTCTACCAAAACTGAGACCCTTCCTTTAGCATGAGATGTGATATCCAACTCCTTCCCATTCCAATCCTGAGACCCTTCCTATAGCATGAGATGTGATATCTCAATGCCTCTAATACCAAACCTGAGATTCTTCCTATAACATGAGATGTGATATCTCAATGCTTCTAATACCAAACCTGAGACCCTCCCTTTAGCATGAGATGTGATATCCGACTACTTCCCATTCCAATCCTGAGACCCTTCTGATAGCATGAGATGTGATATCTCAATGCCTCTAATACCAAACCTGAGATTCTTCCTATAACATGAGATGTGATATCTCAATGCTTCTAATACCAAACCTGAGACCCTCCCTTTAGCATGAGATGTGATATCCGACTACTTCCCATTCCAATCCTGAGACCCTTCCTATAGCATGAGATGTGATATCTCAATGCTTTTATCAAACCTGAGTCCCTTCCTTTAGCATGAGATGTGATATCTCAAAGCTTCTAATACCAAACCTGGGACCCGTCCTATAACATGAGATATGATATCCAAATCCTTCCCCTTCCAAACCTGAGACCCTTCCTTTAGCATGAGATGTGATATCCAAATCCTTCCCATTCCAATCCTGAAACCCTTCATATAGCATGAAATGTGATATCTCAATGTTTCTAATAAAAAACCTGAGACCCTTCCTATAGCAAGAGATGTGATATCCAAATCCTTCTCATTCCAATACTGAGACCCTTCCTATAACATGAGATGTGATATCCAACTCCTTCCCATTCCAACCCGAGACCCTTCCTATAGCATGAGAAGGGATATCCAACTCCTTCCCATTCCAATCCTGAAACCCTTCCTATAGCATGAGATGTGATATCTCAATGTTTCTAATAAAAAACCTGAGACCCTTCCTATAGCAAGAGATGTGACATCCAAATCCTTCCCATTCCAATCCTAAGATCCTTCCTATTGGATGAGATGTGATATCCAACTCCTTCCCATTCCAATCCTGAGACCCTTCCTATACCATGAGATGTGATATCTCAATGCTTCTACCAAAACTGAGACCCTTCCTTTAGCATGAGATGTGATATCCAACTCCTTCCCATTCCAATCCTGAGACCCTTCCTATAGCATGAGATGTGATATCTCAATGCCTCTAATACCAAACCTGAGATTCTTCCTATAACATGAGATGTGATATCTCAATGCTTCTAATACCAAACCTGAGACCTTCCCTTTAGCATGAGATGTGATATCCGACTACTTCCCATTCCAATCCTGAGACCCTTCTGATAGCATGAGATGTGATATCTCAATGCCTCTAATACCAAACCTGAGATTCTTCCTATAACATGAGATGTGATATCTCAATGTTTCTAATACCAAACCTGAGACTCTTCCTATAACATGAGATGGGATATCCAACTCCTTCCCTTTCCAATCCTGAGACCCTTCCGATAGCAGAGATGTGATATCTCAATGCTTATACCAAACCTGAGACCCTTCCTATGGCATGAGATGTCATATACAACTCCTTCCCATTCCAATCCTGAGACCCTTCCTATAGCTTGAGATGTGATATCTCAATGCTTATACCAAACCTGAGACCCTTCCTATAGCATGAGATGTGATATCCAACTCCTTCCCATTCCAATCCTGAGACCCTTCCTATAGCATGAGATGTGATGTCTCAATGCTTCTAATACCAAACCTGAGATCCTTCCAATAACATGAGATGTGATATCCAACTCCTTCCCATTCCAATCCTGAGACCCTTCCTATAGCATGAGATGTGATATCTCAATGCTTATACCAAACCTGAGACCCTTCCTATAGCATGAGATGTGATATCCAACTCCTTCCCATTCCAATCCTGAGACCCTTCCTATAGCATGAGATGTGGTATCTCAATGCCTCTAATACCAAACCTGAGATCCTTCCTCTAACATGAAATGTGATATCCAACTCCTTCCCTTTCCAAACCTGAGACCCGTCCTATAACATGAGATGGGATATCTAACTCCTTCCCATTCCAATCCTGAGACACTTCTGATAGCAGAGATGTGATATCTCAATGCTTATACCAAACCTGAGACCCTTCCTATAACATGAGATGTGATATCCAACTCCTTCCCGTTCCAAAGCTGAGACCCTTCCTATAGCATATGTGATATCCAACTCCTTCCCATTCCAAACATTAGACCCTTCCTATAGCAAGAATGTAATATCCAACTCCTTCCCATTCCAATCCTGAGACCATTCCTATAGCATGAGATATGATATCTCAATGCTTCTAATACCAAACCTGAGATCCTTCCTATGACATGAGATGTGATATCCAATTCCTCCCCATTCCAAACCTGAGAACCTTCCTACAGTATGCAATGTGATATCTCAATGCTTCTAATACCAAACCTGAGACCAGTCCTATAACATGAGATTGGATATCCAACTCCTTCCCCTTCCAAACCTGAGACCCTTCCTATAGCATGAGATGTGATATCCAACTCCTTCCCATTCCAATCCTGAGACCCTTCCTATAGCATGAGATGTGATATCTCAATGCTTATACCAAACCTGAGACCCTTCCTATAGCATGAGATGTGATATCCAACTCCTTCCCATTCCAATCTTGAGACCCTTTCTATAGCATGAGATGTGATGTCTCAATGCTTATACCAAACCTGAGACTCTTCCTATAACATGAGATGTGATATCCAACTCCTTCCCTTTCCAAACCTGAGAGCCTACCTATAGCATGAGATGTGATATCCAAGTCCTTCCCATTCCAATCCTTAGACCCTTCCTACAGCATGCAATATGATATCTCAATGATTCTAATAACAAACCTGAGACCCGTCCTATAACATGAGATGGGATATCCAACTCCTTCCCATTCCAATCCTGAGACACTTCCGATAGCAGAGATGTGATATCTCAATGCTTATACCAAACCTGAGACCCTTCCTATAACATGAGATGTGATATCCAACTCCTTCCCGTTCCAAACCTGGGACCCTTCCTATAGCATATGTGATATCCAACTCCTTCCCATTCCAAACATGAGACCCTTCCTATAGCAAGAATGTAATATCCAACTCCTTCCCATTCCAATCCTGAGACCATTCCTATAGCATGAGATGTGATATCTCAATGCTTCTAATACCAAACCTGAGATCCTTCCTATGACATGAGATGTGATATCCAATTCCTCCCCATTCCAAACCTGAGAACCTTCCTCCAGCATGCAATGTGATATCTCAATGCTTCTAATACCAAACCTGGGACCAGTCCTATAACATGAGATTGGATATCCAACTCCTTCCCCTTCCAAACCTGAGACCCTTCCTATAGCATGAGATGTGATATCCAACTTCTTCCCATTCCAATCCTGAGACCCTTCCTATAACATGAGATGTGATGTCTCAATGCTTCTAATACCAAACCTGAGATCTTTCCTATAACATGAGATGTGATATCCAACTCCTTCCCATTCCAATCCTGAGACCCTTCCTATAGCATGAGATGTGATATCTCAATGCTTATACCAAACCTGAGACCCTTCCTATAGCTTGAGATGTGATATCCAACTCCTTCTCATTCCAATCCTGAGACCCTTCCGATAGCATGAGATGTGATATCCCAAATGCTTCTACCAAACCTGAGACCCATACTATGGCATGAGATGTGATATCAAACTCCTTCCCATTCCAATCCTGAGACCCTTCCTATAGCTTGAGATGTGATATCCAACTCCTTCCCATTCCAATTCTGAGACCCTTCCTATACCATGAGACTTGATATCTCAATGTTTCTAATACCAAACCTGAGACCCGTCCTATAACATGAGATGTGATATCCAAATCCTTCCCCTTCCAAACCTTAGACTCTTCCTTTATCATGAGATGTGATATCCAACTCCTTCCCATTCCAATCCTGAGACCCTTCCGATATCATGAGATTTGTTATCTCAATGCTTCTAATATCAAACTTGAGACCCTCCCTATAGCATGAGATGTGACATCCAAGTCCTCCCCATTCCAATCCTGAGACCCTTCCTATAGCATGAGATGTGATATCTCAATGCTTCTAATACCAAACCTGAGACCCTTCCTATAACATGAGATGGGATATCCAACTCCTTCCCATTCCAATCCTGAGACCCTTCCGATAGCAGAGATGTGATATCTCAATGCTTATACCAAACCTGAGACCCTTCCTATGGCCTGAGATGTCATATACAACTCCTTCCCATTCCAATCCTGAGACCCTTCCTATAGCATGAGATGTGATATCTCAATGCTTATACCAAATCTGAGACCCTTCCTATAGCATGAGATGTGATATCCAACTCCTTACAATTCCAATCCTGAGACCCTTCCTATAGCATGAGATGTGATGTCTCAATGCTTCTAATACCAAACCTGAGATCCTTCCTATAACATGAGATGTGATATCCAACTCCTTCCCATTCCAATCCTGAGACCCTTATGATAGCATGAGATGTGATATCTCAATGCCTCTAATACCAAACCTGAGATCCTTCCGATAGCATGAGATGTGATATCGCAATGCTTCTAATACCAAACCTGAGATCATTCCTATAACATGAGATGTGATTTCCAAATCCTTCCCCTTCCAAACCTGAGACCCTTCCTATGGCCTGAGATGTCATATACAACTCCTTCCCATTCCAATCCTGAGACCCTTCCTATAGCATGAGATGTGATATCTCAATGCTTATACCAAATCTGAGACCCTTCCTATAGCATGAGATGTGATATCCAACTCCTTACAATTCCAAGCCTGAGACCCTTCCTATAGCATGAGATGTGATGTCTCAATGCTTCTAATACCAAACCTGAGATCCTCCCTTTAGCATGAAATGTGATATCCAACTCCTTCCCATTCCAATCCTGAGACCCTTCTGATAGCATGAGATGTGATATCTCAATGCCTCTAATACCAAACCTGAGATCCTACCTCTAACATGAAACGTGATATCCATCTCCTTCCCTTTCCAAACCTGAGACCCTGCCTATAGCATGAGATGTGATATTCAAGTCCTTCCCATTCCAATCCTGAGACCCTTCCTATAGCATGTGATATGATATCTCAATGCTTATACCAAACCTGAGACCCTTCCTATGGCATGAGATGTCACATACAACACCTTCCCATTCCAATCCTGAGACCCTTCCTATAGCATGAGATGTGATATCTCAATGCCTCTAATACCAAACCTGAGATCCTTCCGATAGCATGAGATGTGATATCTCAATGCTTCTAATACCAAACCTGAGATCATTCCTATAACATGAGATGTGATTTCCAAATCCTTCCCCTTCCAAACCTGAGACCCTCCCTTTAGCATGAAATGTGATATCCAACTCCTTCCCATTCCAATCCTGAGACCCTTCTGATAGCATTAGATGTGATATCTCAATGCCTCTAATACCAAACCTGAGATCCTACCTCTAACATGAAATGTGATATCCATCTCCTTCCCTTTCCAAACCTGAGACCCTGCCTATAGCATGAGATGTGATATCCAAGTCCTTCCCATTCCAATCC
Source organism: Ambystoma mexicanum (assembly GCF_040938575.1). Classification (NCBI taxonomy): domain Eukaryota; kingdom Metazoa; phylum Chordata; class Amphibia; order Caudata; family Ambystomatidae; genus Ambystoma; species Ambystoma mexicanum. Next base: position 1,152,932,871 of record NC_090934.1, read on the forward strand.
TGAGACCCTTCCTATAGCATGTGATATGATATCTCAATGCTTATACCAAACCTGAGACCCTTCCTATGGCATGAGATGTCACATACAACTCCTTCCCATTCCAATCCTGAGACCCTTCCTATAGCATGAGATGTGATATCTCAATGCTTATACCAAACCTGAGACCCTTCCAATAGCATGAGATGTGATATCCAACTTCTTCCCATTCCAATCCCGAGACCCTTCCTATAACATGAGATGTGATGTCTCAATGCTTCTAATACCAAACCGGAGATCTTTCCTATAACATGAGATGTGATATCCAACTCCTTCCCATTCCAATCCTGAGACCCTTCCTATAGCTTGAGATGTGATATCCAACTCCTTCCCATTCCAATCCTGAGACCCTTCCGATAGCATGAAATGTGATATCTCAATGCTTCTAATATCAAAACTGAGACCCTCCCTATAGCATGAGATGTGATATCTAAGTCCTTCCCATTCCTATCCTGAGACCCTTCCGATAGCAGAGATGTGATATCTCAATGCTTATACCAAACCTGAGACCCTTCCTATGGCATGAGATGTGATATCCAACTCCTTCCCATTCCAATCCTGAGACCCTTCCTGTAGCATGAGATGAGATATCTCAATGCTTATATCAAACTTGAGTCCCTTCCTTTAGCATGAGATGTGATATCCAACTCCTTCCCATTCCAATCCTGAGACCCTTCCTATAGCATGAGATGTGATATCTCAAAGCTTCTAATACCAAACCTGGGACCCGTCCTATAACATGAGATATGATATCCAAATCCTTCCCCTTCCAAACCTGAGACCCTTCCTTTAGCATGGAATGTGATATCCAAATCCTTCCCATTCCAATTCTGAAACCCTTCCTATAGCATGAGATGTGATATCTCAATGTTTCTAATAAAAAACCTGAGACCCTTCCTATAGCAAGAGATGTGACATCCAAATCTTTCCAATTCCAATCCTGAGATCCCTCCTATTGGATGAGATGTGATATCCAACTCCTTCCCATTCCAATCCTGAGACCCTTCCTATACCATGAGATGTGATATCTCAATGCTTCTACCAAAACTGAGACCCTTCCTTTAGCATGAGATGTGATATCCAACTCCTTCCCATTCCAATCCTGAGACCCTTCCTATAGCATGAGATGTGATATCTCAATGCCTCTAATACCAAACCTGAGATTCTTCCTATAACATGAGATGTGATATCTCAATGCTTCTAATACCAAACCTGAGACCCTCCCTTTAGCATGAGATGTGATATCCGACTCCTTCCCATTCCAATCCTGAGACCGTTCTGATAGCATGAGATGTGATATCTCAATGCCTATAATACCAAACCTAAGATTCTTCCTATAACATGAGATGTGATATCTCAATGCTTCTAATACCAAACCTGAGACCCTCCCTTTAGCATGAGATGTGATATCCGACTCCTTCCCATTCCAATCCTGAGACCCTTCTGATAGCATGAGATGTGATATCTCAATGCCTATAATACCAAACCTGAGATCCTTCCGATAGCATGAGATGTGATATCTCAATGCTTCTAATACCAAACCTGAGATCCTTCCTATAACATGAGATGTGATATCCAAATCCTTCCCCTTCCAAACCTGAGACCCTCCCTTTAGCATGAGATGTGATATCCAACTCCTTCCCATTCCAATCCTGAGACCCTTCCGATAGCAGAGATGTGATATCTCAATGCTTATACCAAATCTGAGACCCTTCCTATGGCATGAGATGTCAAATACAACTCGTTCCGATTCCAATGCTGAGACCCTTCCTATAGCATGAGATGGGATATCTCAATGCTTATACCAAACCTGAGACCCTTCCTATAGCATGAGAAGTGGTATCCAACTCCTTCCGATTCCAATCCTGAGACCCTTCCTATAGCATGAGATGTGATATCTCAATGCTTCTAATACCAAACCTGAGATCCTTCCTATAACATGAGATGTGATATCCAACTCCTTCCCATTCCAATCCTGAAACCCTTCCTATAGCATGAGATGTGATATCTCAATGTTTCTAATAAAAAACCTGAAACCCTTCCTATAGCAAGAGATGTGACATCCAAATCTTTCCCATTCCAACCTGAGACCCTTCCTATAGCATGAGAAGGGATATCCAACTCCTTCCCATTCCAATCCTGAAACCCTTCCTATAGCATGAGATGTGATATCTCAATGTTTCTAATAAAAAACCTGAGACCCTTCCTATAGCAAGAGATGTGACATCCAAATCTTTCCCATTCCAATCCTGAGATCCCTCCTATTGGATGAGATGTGATATCCAACTCCTTCCCATTCCAATCCTGAGACCCTTCCTATACCATGAGATGTGATATCTCAATGCTTCTACCAAAACTGAGACCCTTCCTTTAGCATGAGATGTGATATCCAACTCCTTCCCATTCCAATCCTGAGACCCTTCCTATAGCATGAGATGTGATATCTCAATGCCTCTAATACCAAACCTGAGATTCTTCCTATAACATGAGATGTGATATCTCAATGCTTCTAATACCAAACCTGAGACCCTCCCTTTAGCATGAGATGTGATATCCGACTCCTTCCCATTCCAATCCTTAGACCGTTCTGATAGCATGAGATGTGATATCTCAATGCCTATAATACCAAACCTGAGATTCTTCCTATAACATGAGATGTGATATCTCAATGCTTCTAATACCAAACCTGAGACCCTCCCTTTAGCATGAGATGTGATATCCGACTCCTTCCCATTCCAATCCTGAGACCCTTCTGATAGCATGAGATGTGATATCTCAATGCCTATAATACCAAACCTGAGATCCTTCCGATAGCATGAGATGTGATATCTCAATGCTTCTAATACCAAACCTGAGATCCTTCCTATAACATGAGATGTGATATCCAAATCCTTCCCCTTCCAAACCTGAGACCCTCCCTTTAGCATGAGATGTGATATCCAACTCCTTCCCATTCCAATCCTGAGACCCTTCCGATAGCAGAGATGTGATATCTCAATGCTTATACCAAACCTGAGACCCTTCCTATGGCATGAGATGTCAAATACAATTCCTTCCGATTCCAATGCTGAGACCCTTCCTATAGCATGAGATGGGATGTCTCAATGCTTATACCAAACCTGAGACCCTTCCTATAGCATGAGAAGTGGTATCCAACTCCTTCCGATTCCAATCCTGAGACCCTTCCTATAGCATGAAATGTGATATCTCAATGCTTCTAATACCAAACCTGAGATCCTTCCTATAACATGAGATGTGATATCCAACTCCTTCCCATTCCAAACCTGAGACCCTTCCGATAGCATGAGATGTGATATCAAACTCCTTCCCATTCCAATCCTGAGATAGCTTGAGATGTGATATCCAACTCCTTCCCATTCCAATCCTGAGACCCTTCCTATACCATGAGATGTGATATCTCAATGCTTCTAATACCAAACCTGACACCCGTCCTAAAACATGAGATGTGAGATCCAAATCCTTCCCCTTCCAAACCTGAGATCTTTCCTTTAGCATGAGATGTGATATCCAACTCCGTCCCATTCCAATCCTGAGACCCTTCCTATAGCATGATATGTGATATCACAATGCTTCTAATACCAAACCTGAGATCCTTCCTATAACATGAGATGTGTATCCAACTCCTTCCCATTCCAAACCTGAGACCCTTCCTATAGCATGAGATGTGATATCTTAATGCTTCTAAAACCAAACCTGAGAACCATCCAATAACATATGTGAAATCCAAATCCTTCCCTTTCCAAACCTGAGACCCTTAAAATAGCATGTGGTGTGATATCTCAATGCTTCTAAAACCAAACATGAGAACCATCCTATAACATGAGATGTGAAATCCAAATCCTTCCCTTTCCAAACCTGAGACCCTTCCTATAGCTTGAGATGTGATATCAAACTCCTTCCCATTCCAATCCTGAGATAGCTTGAGATGTGATATCCAACTCCTTCCCATTCCAATCCTGAGACCCTTCCGATAGCATGAAATGTGATATCTCAATGCTTCTAATATCAAAACTGAGACCCTCCCTATAGCATCAGATGTGATATCTAAGTCGTTCCCATTCCAATCCTGAGACCCTTCCAATAGCATGAAATGTGATATCTCAATGCTTCTAATATCAAACCTGAGACCCTTCCTATGGCATGAGATGTGATATCCAACTCGTTCCCATTCCAATCCTGAGACCCTTCCAATAGCATGAGATGTGATATCTCAATGCTTCTATCAAACCTGAGTCCCTTCCTTTAGCATGAGATGTGATATCCAACTCCTTCCCATTCGAATCCTGAGACCCTTCCTATAGCATGAGATGTGATATCTCAAAGCTTCTAATACCAAACCTGGGACCCGTCCTATAACATGAGATATGATATCCAAATCCTTCCCCTTCCAAACCTGAGACCCTTCCTTTAGCATGAGATGTGATATCCAAATCCTTCCCATTCCAATCCTGAAACCCTTCCTATAGCATGAGATGTGATATCTCAATGTTTCTAATAAAAAACCTGAGACCCTTCCTATAGCAAGAGATGTGATATCCAAATCCTTCCCATTCGAATACTGAGACCCTTCCTATAACATGAGATGTGATATCCAACTCCTTCCCATTCCAACCTGAGACCCTTCCTATAGCATGAGAAGGGATATCCAACTCCTTCCCATTCCAATCCTGAAACCCTTCCTATAGCATGAGATGTGATATCTCAATGTTTCTAATAAAAAACCTGAGACCCTTCCTATAGCAAGAGATGTGACATCCAAATCCTTCCCATTCCAATCCTGAGATCCTTCCTATTGGATGAGATGTGATATCCAACTCCTTCCCATTCCAATCCTGAGACCCTTCCTATACCATGAGATGTGATATCTCAATGCTTCTACCAAAACTGAGACCCTTCCTTTAGCATGAGATGTGATATCCAACTCCTTCCCATTCCAATCCTGAGAGCCTTCCTATAGCATGAGATGTGATATCTCAATGCCTCTAATACCAAACCTGAGATTCTTCCTATAACATGAGATGTGATATCTCAATGCTTCTAATGCCAAACCTGAGACCCTCCCTTTAACATGAGATGTGATATCCGACTCCTTCCCATTCCAATCCTGAGAACCTTCTGATAGCATGAGATGTGATATCTCAATGCCTCTAATACCAAAACTGAGATTCTTCCTATAACATGAGATGTGATATCTCAGTGCTTCTAATACCAAACCTGAGACCCTCCCTTTAGCATGAGATGTGATATCCGACTCCTTCCCATTCCAATCCTGAGACCCTTCCGATAGCAGAGATGTGATATCTCAATGCTTATACCAAACCTGAGACCCTTCCTATGGCATGAGATGTCAAATACAACTCCTTCCGATTCCAATGCTGAGACCCTTCCTATAGCATGAGATGGGATATCTCAATGCTTATACCAAACCTGAGACCCTTCCTATAGCATGAGATGTGGTATCCAACTCCTTCCGATTCCAATCCTGAGACCCTTCCTATAGCATGAGATGTGATATCTCAATGCTTCTAATACCAAACCTGAGATCCTTCCTATAACATGAGATGTGATATCCAACTCCTTCCCATTCCAAACCTGAGACCCTTCCGATAGCATGAGATGTGATATCAAACTCCTTCCCATTCCAATCCTGAGATAGCTTGAGATGTGATATCCAACTCCTTCCCATTCCATTCCTGAGACCCTTCCTATACCATGAGATGTGATATCTCAATGCTTCTAATACCAAACCTGACACCCGTCCTAAAACATGAGATGTGAGATCCAAATCCTTCCCCTTCCTAACCTGAGATCTTTCCTTTAGCATGAGATGTGATATCCAACTCCTTCCCATTCCAACCCTGAGACCCTTCCTATAGCATGATATGTGATATCACAATGCTTCTAATACCAAACCTGAGATCCTTCCTATAACATGAGATGTGTATCCAACTCCTTCCCATTCCAAACCTGAGACCCTTCCTATAGTATGAGATGTGATATCTTAATGCTTCTAAAACCAAACCTGAGAACCATCCAATAACATATGTGAAATCCAAATCCTTCCCTTTCCAAACCTGAGACCCTTCAGATAGCATGAGATGTGATATCTCAATGCTTCTAAAACCAAACATGAGAACCATCCTATAACATGAGATGTGAAATCCAAATCCTTCCCTTTCCAAACCTGAGACCCTTCCTATAGCTTGAGATGTGCTATCAAACTCCTTCCCGTTCCAATCCTGTGATAGCTTGAGATGTGATATCCAACTCCTTCCCATTCCAATCCTGAGACCCTTCCTTTACCATGAGATGTGATATCTCAATGCTTCTAATACCAAACCTGAGACCCGTCCTAAAACATGAGATGTGAGATCCAAATCCTTCCCCTTCCAAACCTGAGACCCTTCCTATAGCTTGAGATGTGATATCAAACTCCTTCCCATTCCAATCCTGAGATAGCTTGAGATGTGATATCCAACTCCTTCCCATTCCAATCCTGAGACCCTTCCGATAGCATGAAATGTGATATCCCAATGCTTCTAATATCAAAACTGAGACACTCCCTATAGCATGAGATGTGATATCTAAGTCCTTCCCATTCCTATCCTGAGACCCTTCCGATAGCAGAGATGTGATATCTCAATGCTTATACCAAACCTGAGACCCTTCCTATGGCATGAGATGTGATATCCAACTCCTTCCCATTCCAATCCTGAGACCCTTCCTATAGCATGAGATGTGATATCTCAATGCTTTTATCAAACCTGAGTCCCTTCCTTTAGCATGAGATGTGATATCTCAAAGCTTCTAATACCAAACCTGGGACCCGTCCTATAACATGAGATATGATATCCAAATCCTTCCCCTTCCAAACCTGAGACCCTTCCTTTAGAATGAGATGTGATATCCAAATCCTTCCCATTCCAATCCTGAAACCCTTCCTATAGCATGAAATGTGATATCTCAATGTTTCTAATAAAAAACCTGAGACCCTTCCTATAGCAAGAGATGTGATATCCAAATCCTTCTCATTCCAATACTGAGACCCTTCCTATAACATGAGATGTGATATCCAACTCCTTCCCATTCCAACCTGAGACCCTTCCTATAGCATGAGAAGGGATAGCCAACTCCTTCCCATTCCAATCCTGAAACCCTTCCTATAGCATGAGATGTGATATCTCAATGTTTCTAATAAAAAACCTGAGACCCTTCCTATAGCAAGAGATGTGACATCCAAATCCTTCCCATTCCAATCCTAAGATCCTTCCTATTGGATGAGATGTGATATCCAACTCCTTCCCATTCCAATCCTGAGACCCTTCCTATACCATGAGATGTGATATCTCAATGCTTCTACCAAAACTGAGACCCTTCCTTTAGCATGAGATGTGATATCCAACTCCTTCCCATTCCAATCCTGAGACCCTTCCTATAGCATGAGATGTGATATCTCAATGCCTCTAATACCAAACCTGAGATTCTTCCTATAACATGAGATGTGATATCTCAATGCTTCTAATACCAAACCTGAGACCCTCCCTTTAGCATGAGATGTGATATCCGACTACTTCCCATTCCAATCCTGAGACCCTTCTGATAGCATGAGATGTGATATCTCAATGCCTCTAATACCAAACCTGAGATTCTTCCTATAACATGAGATGTGATATCTCAATGCTTCTAATACCAAACCTGAGACCCTCCCTTTAGCATGAGATGTGATATCCGACTACTTCCCATTCCACTCCTGAGACCCTTCCTATAGCATGAGATGCGATATCTCAATGCTTTTATCAAACCTGAGTCCCTTCCTTTAGCATGAGATGTGATATCTCAAAGCTTCTAATACCAAACCTGGGACCCGTCCTATAACATGAGATATGATATCCAAATCCTTCCCTCTTCCAAACCTGAGACCCTTCCTTTAGCATGAGATGTGATATCCAAATCCTTCCCATTCCAATCCTGAAACCCTTCATATAGCATGAAATGTGATATCTCAATGTTTCTAATAAAAAACCTGAGACCCTTCCTATAGCAAGAGATGTGATATCCAAATCCTTCTCATTCCAATACTGAGACCCTTCCTATAACATGAGATGTGATATCCAACTCCTTCCCATTCCAACCTGAGACCCTTCCTATAGCATGAGAAGGGATATCCAACTCCTTCCCATTCCAATCCTGAAACCCTTCCTATAGCATGAGATGTGATATCTCAATGTTTCTAATAAAAAACCTGAGACCCTTCCTATAGCAAGAGATGTGACATCCAAATCCTTCCCATTCCAATCCTAAGATCCTTCCTATTGGATGAGATGTGATATCCAACTCCTTCCCATTCCAATCCTGAGACCCTTCCTATACCATGAGATGTGATATCTCAATGCTTCTACCAAAACTGAGACCCTTCCTTTAGCATGAGATGTGATATCCAACTCCTTCCCATTCCAATCCTGAGACCCTTCCTATAGCATGAGATGTGATATCTCAATGCCTCTAATACCAAACCTGAGATTCTTCCTATAACATGAGATGTGATATCTCAATGCTTCTAATACCAAACCTGAGACCCTCCCTTTAGCATGAGATGTGATATCCGACTACTTCCCATTCCAATCCTGAGACCCTTCTGATAGCATGAGATGTGATATCTCAATGCCTCTAATACCAAACCTGAGATTCTTCCTATAACATGAGATGTGATATCTCAATGTTTCTAATACCAAACCTGAGACTCTTCCTATAACATGAGATGGGATATCCAACTCCTTCCCTTTCCAATCCTGAGACCCTTCCGATAGCAGAGATGTGATATCTCAATGCTTATACCAAACCTGAGACCCTTCCTATGGCATGAGATGTCATATACAACTCCTTCCCATTCCAATCCTGAGACCCTTCCTATAGCTTGAGATGTGATATCTCAATGCTTATACCAAACCTGAGACCCTTCCTATAGCATGAGATGTGATATCCAACTCCTTCCCATTCCAATCCTGAGACCCTTCCTATAGCATGAGATGTGATATCTCAATGCTTATACCAAACCTGAGAACCTTCCTATAGCATGAGATGTGATATCCAACTCCTTCCCATTCCAATCCTGAGACCCTTCCTATAGCATGAGATGTGGTATCTCAATGCCTCTAATACCAAACCTGAGATCCTTCCTCTAACATGAAATGTGATATCCAACTCCTTCCCTTTCCAAACCTGAGACCCGTCCTATAACATGAGATGGGATATCTAACTCCTTCCCATTCCAATCCTGAGACACTTCTGATAGCAGAGATGTGATATCTCAATGCTTATACCAAACCTGAGACCCTTCCTATAACATGAGATGTGATATCCAACTCCTTCCCGTTCCAAAGCTGAGACCCTTCCTATAGCATATGTGATATCCAACTCCTTCCCATTCCAAACATTAGACCCTTCCTATAGCAAGAATGTAATATCCAACTCCTTCCCATTCCAATCCTGAGACCATTCCTATAGCATGAGATATGATATCTCAATGCTTCTAATACCAAACCTGAGATCCTTCCTATGACATGAGATGTGATATCCAATTCCTCCCCATTCCAAACCTGAGAACCTTCCTACAGTATGCAATGTGATATCTCAATGCTTCTAATACCAAACCTGAGACCAGTCCTATAACATGAGATTGGATATCCAACTCCTTCCCCTTCCAAACCTGAGACCCTTCCTATAGCATGAGATGTGATATCCAACTCCTTCCCATTCCAATCCTGAGACCCTTCCTATAGCATGAGATGTGATATCTCAATGCTTATACCAAACCTGAGACCCTTCCTATAGCATGAGATGTGATATCCAACTCCTTCCCATTCCAATCTTGAGACCCTTTCTATAGCATGAGATGTGATGTCTCAATGCTTATACCAAACCTGAGACTCTTCCTATAACATGAGATGTGATATCCAACTCCTTCCCTTTCCAAACCTGAGAGCCTACCTATAGCATGAGATGTGATATCCAAGTCCTTCCCATTCCAATCCTTAGACCCTTCCTACAGCATGCAATATGATATCTCAATGATTCTAATAACAAACCTGAGACCCGTCCTATAACATGAGATGGGATATCCAACTCCTTCCCATTCCAATCCTGAGACACTTCCGATAGCAGAGATGTGATATCTCAATGCTTATACCAAACCTGAGACCCTTCCTATAACATGAGATGTGATATCCAACTCCTTCCCGTTCCAAACCTGGGACCCTTCCTATAGCATATGTGATATCCAACTCCTTCCCATTCCAAACATGAGACCCTTCCTATAGCAAGAATGTAATATCCAACTCCTTCCCATTCCAATCCTGAGACCATTCCTATAGCATGAGATGTGATATCTCAATGCTTCTAATACCAAACCTGAGATCCTTCCTATGACATGAGATGTGATATCCAAATCCTCCCCATTCCAAACCTGAGAACCTTCCTCCAGCATGCAATGTGATATCTCAATGCTTCTAATACCAAACCTGGGACCAGTCCTATAACATGAGATTGGATATCCAACTCCTTCCCCTTCCAAACCTGAGACCCTTCCTATAGCATGAGATGTGATATCCAACTTCTTCCCATTCCAATCCTGAGACCCTTCCTATAACATGAGATGTGATGTCTCAATGCTTCTAATACCAAACCTGAGATCTTTCCTATAACATGAGATGTGATATCCAACTCCTTCCCATTCCAATCCTGAGACCCTTCCTATAGCATGAGATGAGATATCTCAATGCTTATACCAAACCTGAGACCCTTCCTATAGCTTGAGATGTGATATCCAACTCCTTCTCATTCCAATCCTGAGACCCTTCCGATAGCATGAGATGTGATATCCCAAATGCTTCTACCAAACCTGAGACCCATACTATGGCATGAGATGTGATATCAAACTCCTTCCCATTCCAATCCGGAGACCCTTCCTATAGCTTGAGATGTGATATCCAACTCCTTCCCATTCCAATTCTGAGACCCTTCCTATACCATGAGACTTGATATCTCAATGTTTCTAATACCAAACCTGAGACCCGTCCTATAACATGAGATGTGATATCCAAATCCTTCCCCTTCCAAACCTTAGACTCTTCCTTTATCATGAGATGTGATATCCAACTCCTTCCCATTCCAATCCTGAGACCCTTCCGATATCATGAGATTTGTTATCTCAATGCTTCTAATATCAAACTTGAGACCCTCCCTATAGCATGAGATGTGACATCCAAGTCCTCCCCATTCCAATCCTGAGACCCTTCCTATAGCATGAGATGTGATATCTCAATGCTTCTAATACCAAACCTGAGACCCTTCCTATAACATGAGATGGGATATCCAACTCCTTCCCATTCCAATCCTGAGACCCTTCCGATAGCAGAGATGTGATATCTCAATGCTTATACCAAACCTGAGACCCTTCCTATGGCCTGAGATGTCATATACAACTCCTTCCCATTCCAATCCTGAGACCCTTCCTATAGCATGAGATGTGATATCTCAATGCTTATACCAAATCTGAGACCCTTCCTATAGCATGAGATGTGATATCCAACTCCTTACAATTCCAATCCTGAGACCCTTCCTATAGCATGAGATGTGATGTCTCAATGCTTCTAATACCAAACCTGAGATCCTTCCTATAACATGAGATGTGATATCCAACTCCTTCCCATTCCAATCCTGAGACCCTTATGATAGCATGAGATGTGATATCTCAATGCCTCTAATACCAAACCTGAGATCCTTCCGATAGCATGAGATGTGATATCGCAATGCTTCTAATACCAAACCTGAGATCATTCCTATAACATGAGATGTGATTTCCAAATCCTTCCCCTTCCAAACCTGAGACCCTTCCTATGGCCTGAGATGTCATATACAACTCCTTCCCATTCCAATCCTGAGACCCTTCCTATAGCATGAGATGTGATATCTCAATGCTTATACCAAATCTGAGACCCTTCCTATAGCATGAGATGTGATATCCAACTCCTTACAATTCCAAGCCTGAGACCCTTCCTATAGCATGAGATGTGATGTCTCAATGCTTCTAATACCAAACCTGAGATCCTCCCTTTAGCATGAAATGTGATATCCAACTCCTTCCCATTCCAATCCTGAGACCCTTCTGATAGCATGAGATGTGATATCTCAATGCCTCTAATACCAAACCTGAGATCCTACCTCTAACATGAAACGTGATATCCATCTCCTTCCCTTTCCAAACCTGAGACCCTGCCTATAGCATGAGATGTGATATTCAAGTCCTTCCCATTCCAATCCTGAGACCCTTCCTATAGCATGTGATATGATATCTCAATGCTTATACCAAACCTGAGACCCTTCCTATGGCATGAGATGTCACATACAACACCTTCCCATTCCAATCCTGAGACCCTTCCTATAGCATGAGATGTGATATCTCAATGCCTCTAATACCAAACCTGAGATCCTTCCGATAGCATGAGATGTGATATCTCAATGCTTCTAATACCAAACCTGAGATCATTCCTATAACATGAGATGTGATTTCCAAATCCTTCTCCTTCCAAACCTGAGACCCTCCCTTTAGCATGAAATGTGATATCCAACTCCTTCCCATTCCAATCCTGAGACCCTTCTGATAGCATTAGATGTGATATCTCAATGCCTCTAATACCAAACCTGAGATCCTACCTCTAACATGAAATGTGATATCCATCTCCTTCCCTTTCCAAACCTGAGACCCTGCCTATAGCATGAGATGTGATATCCAAGTCCTTCCCATTCCAATCCTGAGACCCTTCCTATAGCATGTGATATGATATCTCAATGCTTATACCAAACCTGAGACCCTTCCTATGGCATGAGATGTCACATACAACTCCTTCCCATTCCAATCCTGAGACCCTTCCTATAGCATGAGATGTGATATCTCAATGCTTATACCAAACCTGAGACCCTTCCAATAGCATGAGATGTGATATCCAACTTCTTCCCATTCCAATCCCGAGACCCTTCCTATAACATGAGATGTGATGTCTCAATGCTTCTAATACCAAACCGGAGATCTTTCCTATAACATGAGATGTGATATCCAACTCCTTCCCATTCCAATCCTGAGACCCTTCCTATAGCTTGAGATGTGATATCCAACTCCTTCCCATTCCAATCCTGAGACCCTTCCGATAGCATGAAATGTGATATCTCAATGCTTCTAATATCAAAACTGAGACCCTCCCTATAGCATGAGATGTGATATCTAAGTCCTTCCCATTCCTATCCTGAGACCCTTCCGATAGCAGAGATGTGATATCTCAATGCTTATACCAAACCTGAGACCCTTCCTATGGCATGAGATGTGATATCCAACTCCTTCCCATTCCAATCCTGAGACCCTTCCTGTAGCATGAGATGTGATATCTCAATGCTTCTATCAAACTTGAGTCCCTTCCTTTAGCATGAGATGTGATATCCAACTCCTTCCCATTCCAATCCTGAGACCCTTCCTATAGCATGAGATGTGATATCTCAAAGCTTCTAATACCAAACCTGGGACCCGTCCTATAACATGAGATATGATATCCAAATCCTTCCCCTTCCAAACCTGAGACCCTTCCTTTAGCATGGAATGTGATATCCAAATCCTTCCCATTCCAATTCTGAAACCCTTCCTATAGCATGAGATGTGATATCTCAATGTTTCTAATAAAAAACCTGAGACCCTTCCTATAGCAAGAGATGTGACATCCAAATCTTTCCAATTCCAATCCTGAGATCCCTCCTATTGGATGAGATGTGATATCCAACTCCTTCCCATTCCAATCCTGAGACCCTTCCTATACCATGAGATGTGATATCTCAATGCTTCTACCAAAACTGAGACCCTTCCTTTAGCATGAGATGTGATATCCAACTCCTTCCCATTCCAATCCTGAGACCCTTCCTATAGCATGAGATGTGATATCTCAATGCCTCTAATACCAAACCTGAGATTCTTCCTATAACATGAGATGTGATATCTCAATGCTTCTAATACCAAACCTGAGACCCTCCCTTTAGCATGAGATGTGATATCCGACTCCTTCCCATTCCAATCCTGAGACCGTTCTGATAGCATGAGATGTGATATCTCAATGCCTATAATACCAAACCTAAGATTCTTCCTATAACATGAGATGTGATATCTCAATGCTTCTAATACCAAACCTGAGACCCTCCCTTTAGCATGAGATGTGATATCCGACTCCTTCCCATTCCAATCCTGAGACCCTTCTGATAGCATGAGATGTGATATCTCAATGCCTATAATACCAAACCTGAGATCCTTCCGATAGCATGAGATGTGATATCTCAATGCTTCTAATACCAAACCTGAGATCCTTCCTATAACATGAGATGTGATATCCAAATCCTTCCCCTTCCAAACCTGAGACCCTCCCTTTAGCATGAGATGTGATATCCAACTCCTTCCCATTCCAATCCTGAGACCCTTCCGATAGCAGAGATGTGATATCTCAATGCTTATACCAAATCTGAGACCCTTCCTATGGCATGAGATGTCAAATACAACTCCTTCCGATTCCAATGCTGAGACCCTTCCTATAGCATGAGATGGGATATCTCAATGCTTATACCAAACCTGAGACCCTTCCTATAGCATGAGAAGTGGTATCCAACTCCTTCCGATTCCAATCCTGAGACCCTTCCTATAGCATGAGATGTGATATCTCAATGCTTCTAATACCAAACCTGAGATCCTTCCTATAACATGAGATGTGATATCCAACTCCTTCCCATTCCAATCCTGAAACCCTTCCTATAGCATGAGATGTGATATCTCAATGTTTCTAATAAAAAACCTGACACCCTTCCTATAGCAAGAGATGTGACATCCAAATCTTTCCCATTCCAACCTGAGACCCTTCCTATAGCATGAGAAGGGATATACAACTCCTTCCCATTCCAATCCTGAAACCCTTCCTATAGCATGAGATGTGATATCTCAATGTTTCTAATAAAAAACCTGAGACCCTTCCTATAGCAAGAGATGTGACATCCAAATCTTTCCCATTCCAATCCTGAGATCCCTCCTATTGGATGAGATGTGATATCCAACTCCTTCCCATTCCAATCCTGAGACCCTTCCTATACCATGAGATGTGATATCTCAATGCTTCTACCAAAACTGAGACCCTTCCTTTAGCATGAGATGTGATATCCAACTCCTTCCCATTCCAATCCTGAGACCCTTCCTATAGCATGAGATGTGATATCTCAATGCCTCTAATACCAAACCTGAGACCCTTCCTATACCATGAGATGTGATATCTCAATGCTTCTACCAAAACTGAGACCCTTCCTTTAGCATGAGATGTGATATCCAACTCCTTCCCATTCCAATCCTGAGACCCTTCCTATAGCATGAGATGTGATATCTCAATGCTTCTAATACCAAACCTGAGACCCTCCCTTTAGCATGAGATGTGATATCCGACTCCTTCCCATTCCAATCCTTAGACCGTTCTGATAGCATGAGATGTGATATCTCAATGCCTATAATACCAAACCTGAGATTCTTCCTATAACATGAGATGTGATATCTCAATGCTTCTAATACCAAACCTGAGATCCTTCCTATAACATGAGATGTGATATCCAACTCCTTCCCATTCCAATCCTGAAACCCTTCCTATAGCATGAGATGTGATATCTCAATGTTTCTAATAAAAAACCTGACACCCTTCCTATAGCAAGAGATGTGACATCCAAATCTTTCCCATTCCAACCTGAGACCCTTCCTATAGCATGAGAAGGGATATACAACTCCTTCCCATTCCAATCCTGAAACCCTTCCTATAGCATGAGATGTGATATCTCAATGTTTCTAATAAAAAACCTGAGACCCTTCCTATAGCAAGAGATGTGACATCCAAATCTTTCCCATTCCAATCCTGAGATCCCTCCTATTGGATGAGATGTGATATCCAACTCCTTCCCATTCCAATCCTGAGACCCTTCCTATACCATGAGATGTGATATCTCAATGCTTCTACCAAAACTGAGACCCTTCCTTTAGCATGAGATGTGATATCCAACTCCTTCCCATTCCAATCCTGAGACCCTTCCTATAGCATGAGATGTGATATCTCAATGCCTCTGATACCAAACCTGAGACCCTTCCTATACCATGAGATGTGATATCTCAATGCTTCTACCAAAACTGAGACCCTTCCTTTAGCATGAGATGTGATATCCAACTCCTTCCCATTCCAATCCTGAGACCCTTCCTATAGCATGAGATGTGATATCTCAATGCTTCTAATACCAAACCTGAGACCCTCCCTTTAGCATGAGATGTGATATCCGACTCCTTCCCATTCCAATCCTTAGACCGTTCTGATAGCATGAGATGTGATATCTCAAAGCCTATAATACCAAACCTGAGATTCTTCCTATAACATGAGATGTGATATCTCAATGCTTCTAATACCAAACCTGAGACCCTCCCTTTAGCATGAGATGTGATATCCGACTCCTTCCCATTCCAATCCTGAGACCCTTCTGATAGCATGAGATGTGATATCTCAATGCCTATAATACCAAACCTGAGATCCTTCCGATAGCATGAGATGTGATATCTCAATGCTTCTAATACCAAACCTGAGATCCTTCCTATAACATGAGATGTGATATCCAAATCCTTCCCCTTCCAAACCTGAGACCCTCCCTTTAGCATGAGATGTGATATCCAACTCCTTCCCATTCCAATCCTGAGACCCTTCCGATAGCAGAGATGTGATATCTCAATGCTTATACCAAACCTGAGACCCTTCCTATGGCATGAGATGTCAAATACAATTCCTTCCGATTCCAATGCTGAGACCCTTCCTATAGCATGAGATGGGATATCTCAATGCTTATACCAAACCTGAGTCCCTTCCTATAGCATGAGAAGTGGTATCCAACTCCTTCCGATTCCAATCCTGAGACCCTTCCTATAGCATGAGATGTGATATCTCAATGCTTCTAATACCAAACCTGAGATCCTTCCTATAACATGAGATGTGATATCCAACTCCTTCCCATTCCAAACCTGAGACCCTTCCGATAGCATGAGATGTGATATCAAACTCCTTCCCATTCCAATCCTGAGATAGCTTGAGATGTGATATCCAACTCCTTCCCATTCCAATCCTGAGACCCTTCCTATACCATGAGATGTGATATCTCAATGCTTCTAATACCAAACCTGACACCCGTCCTAAAACATGAGATGTGAGATCCAAATCCTTCCCCTTCCAAACCTGAGATCTTTCCTTTAGCATGAGATGTGATATCCAACTCCGTCCCATTCCAATCCTGAGACCCTTCCTATAGCATGATATGTGATATCACAATGCTTCTAATACCAAACCTGAGATCCTTCCTATAACATGAGATGTGTATCCAACTCCTTCCCATTCCAAACCTGAGACCCTTCCTATAGCATGAGATGTGATATCTTAATGCTTCTAAAACCAAACCTGAGAACCATCCAATAACATATGTGAAATCCAAATCCTTCCCTTTCCAAACCTGAGACCCTTAAGATAGCATGTGGTGTGATATCTCAATGCTTCTAAAACCAAACATGAGAACCATCCTATAACATGAGATGTGAAATCCAAATCCTTCCCTTTCCAAACCTGAGACCCTTCCTATAGCTTGAGATGTGCTATCAAACTCCTTCCCATTCCAATCCTGTGATAGCTTGAGATGTGATATCCAACTCCTTCCCATTCCAATCCTGAGACCCTTCCTATACCATGAGATGTGATATCTCAATGCTTCTAATAACAAACCTGAGACCCGTCCTAAAACATGAGATGTGAGATCCAAATCCTTCCCCTTCCAAACCTGAGACCCTTCCTATAGCTTGAGATGTGATATCAAACTCCTTCCCATTCCAATCCTGAGATAGCTTGAGATGTGATATCCAACTCCTTCCCATTCCAATCCTGAGACCCTTCCGATAGCATGAAATGTGATATCTCAATGCTTCTAATATCAAAACTGAGACCCTCCCTATAGCATCAGATGTGATATCTAAGTCCTTCCCATTCCTATCCTGAGACCCTTCCGATAGCAGAGATGTGATATCCCAATGCTTATACCAAACCAGAGACCCTTCCCATGGCATGAGATGTGATATCCAACTCGTTCCCATTCCAATCCTGAGACCCTTCCAATAGAATGAGATGTGATATCTCAATGCTTCTATCAAACCTGAGTCCCTTCCTTTAGCATGAGATGTGATATCCAACTCCTTCCCATTCGAATCCTGAGACCCTTCCTATAGCATGAGATGTGATATCTCAAAGCTTCTAATACCAAACCTGGGACCCATCCTATAACATGAGATATGATATCCAAATCCTTCCCCTTCCAAACCTGAGTCCCTTCCTTTAGCATGAGATGTGATATCCAACTCCTTCCCATTCCAATCCTGAGACCCTTCCTATACCATGAGATGTGATATCTCAATGCTTCTAATACCAAACCTGAGACCCGTCCTAAAACATGAGATGTGAGATCCAAATCCTTCCCCTTCCAAACCTGAGACCCTTCCTATAGCTTGAGATGTGATATCAAACTCCTTCCCATTCCAATCCTGAGATAGCTTGAGATGTGATATCCAACTCCTTCCCATTCCAATCCTGAGACCCTTCCGATAGCATGAAATGTGATATCCCAATGCTTCTAATATCAAAACTGAGACACTCCCGTTAGCATGAGATGTGATATCTAAGTCCTTCCCATTCCTATCCTGAGACCCTTCCGATAGCAGAGATGTGATATCTCAATGCTTATACCAAACCTGAGACCCTTCCTATGGCATGAGATGTGATATCCAACTCCTTCCCATTCCAATCCTGAGACCCTTCCTATAGCATGAGATGTGATATCTCAATGCTTTTATCAAACCTGAGTCCCTTCCTTAAGCATGAAATGTGATATCTCAAAGCTTCTAATACCAAACCTGGGACCCGTCCTATAACATGAGATATGATATCCAAATCCTTCCCCTTCCAAACCTGAGACCCTTCCTTTAGCATGAGATGTGATATCCAAATCCTTCCCATTCCAATCCTGAAACCCTTCCTATAGCATGAAATGTGATATCTCAATGTTTCTAATAAAAAACCTGAGACCCTTCCTATAGCAAGAGATGTGATATCCAAATCCTTCTCATTCCAATACTGAGACCCTTCCTATAATATGAGATGTGATATCCAACTCCTTCCCATTCCAACCTGAGACCCTTCCTATAGCATGAGAAGTGATATCTCAATGCTTCTAATACCAAACCTGACACCCGTCCTAAAACATGAGATGTGAGATCCAAATCCTTCCCCTTCCAAACCTGAGATCTTTCCTTTAGCATGAGATGTGATATCCAACTCCGTCCCATTCCAATCCTGAGACCCTTCCTATAGCATGATATGTGATATCACAATGCTTCTAATACCAAACCTGAGATCCTTCCTATAACATGAGATGTGTATCCAACTCCTTCCCATTCCAATCCTGAGATAGCTTGAGATGTGATATCCAACTCCTTCCCATTCCAATCCTGAGACCCTTCCTATACCATGAGATGTGATATCTCAATGCTTCTAATACCAAACCTGACACCCGTCCTAAAACATGAGATGTGAGATCCAAATCCTTCCCCTTCCAAACCTGAGATCTTTCCTTTAGCATGAGATGTGATATCCAACTCCGTCCCATTCCAATCCTGAGACCCTTCCTATAGCATGATATGTGATATCACAATGCTTCTAATACCAAACCTGAGATCCTTCCTATAACATGAGATGTGTATCCAACTCCTTCCCATTCCAAACCTGAGACCCTTCCTATAGCATGAGATGTGATATCTTAATGCTTCTAAAACCAAACCTGAGAACCATCCAATAACATATGTGAAATCCAAATCCTTCCCTT
The DNA here is from genome assembly GCF_040938575.1 of Ambystoma mexicanum. Taxonomy (NCBI): domain Eukaryota; kingdom Metazoa; phylum Chordata; class Amphibia; order Caudata; family Ambystomatidae; genus Ambystoma; species Ambystoma mexicanum. Next base: position 1,152,952,932 of record NC_090934.1, read on the forward strand.
TCCAAACCTGAGACCCTTAAGATAGCATGTGGTGTGATATCTCAATGCTTCTAAAACCAAACATGAGAACCATCCTATAACATGAGATGTGAAATCCAAATCCTTCCCTTTCCAAACCTGAGACCCTTCCTATAGCTTGAGATGTGCTATCAAACTCCTTCCCATTCCAATCCTGTGATAGCTTGAGATGTGATATCCAACTCCTTCCCATTCCAATCCTGAGACCCTTCCTATACCATGAGATGTGATATCTCAATGCTTCTAATAACAAACCTGAGACCCGTCCTAAAACATGAGATGTGAGATCCAAATCCTTCCCCTTCCAAACCTGAGACCCTTCCTATAGCTTGAGATGTGATATCAAACTCCTTCCCATTCCAATCCTGAGATAGCTTGAGATGTGATATCCAACTCCTTCCCATTCCAATCCTGAGACCCTTCCGATAGCATGAAATGTGATATCTCAATGCTTCTAATATCAAAACTGAGACCCTCCCTATAGCATCAGATGTGATATCTAAGTCCTTCCCATTCCTATCCTGAGACCCTTCCGATAGCAGAGATGTGATATCCCAATGCTTATACCAAACCAGAGACCCTTCCCATGGCATGAGATGTGATATCCAACTCGTTCCCATTCCAATCCTGAGACCCTTCCAATAGAATGAGATGTGATATCTCAATGCTTCTATCAAACCTGAGTCCCTTCCTTTAGCATGAGATGTGATATCCAACTCCTTCCCATTCGAATCCTGAGACCCTTCCTATAGCATGAGATGTGATATCTCAAAGCTTCTAATACCAAACCTGGGACCCATCCTATAACATGAGATATGATATCCAAATCCTTCCCCTTCCAAACCTGAGTCCCTTCCTTTAGCATGAGATGTGATATCCAACTCCTTCCCATTCCAATCCTGAGACCCTTCCTATACCATGAGATGTGATATCTCAATGCTTCTAATACCAAACCTGAGACCCGTCCTAAAACATGAGATGTGAGATCCAAATCCTTCCCCTTCCAAACCTGAGACCCTTCCTATAGCTTGAGATGTGATATCAAACTCCTTCCCATTCCAATCCTGAGATAGCTTGAGATGTGATATCCAACTCCTTCCCATTCCAATCCTGAGACCCTTCCGATAGCATGAAATGTGATATCCCAATGCTTCTAATATCAAAACTGAGACACTCCCGTTAGCATGAGATGTGATATCTAAGTCCTTCCCATTCCTATCCTGAGACCCTTCCGATAGCAGAGATGTGATATCTCAATGCTTATACCAAACCTGAGACCCTTCCTATGGCATGAGATGTGATATCCAACTCCTTCCCATTCCAATCCTGAGACCCTTCCTATAGCATGAGATGTGATATCTCAAAGCTTCTAATACCAAACCTGGGACCCGTCCTATAACATGAGTCCCTTCCTTAAGCATGAAATGTGATATCTCAAAGCTTCTAATACCAAACCTGGGACCCGTCCTATAACATGAGATATGATATCCAAATCCTTCCCCTTCCAAACCTGAGACCCTTCCTTTAGCATGAGATGTGATATCCAAATCCTTCCCATTCCAATCCTGAAACCCTTCCTATAGCATGAAATGTGATATCTCAATGTTTCTAATAAAAAACCTGAGACCCTTCCTATAGCAAGAGATGTGATATCCAAATCCTTCTCATTCCAATACTGAGACCCTTCCTATAATATGAGATGTGATATCCAACTCCTTCCCATTCCAACCTGAGACCCTTCCTATAGCATGAGAAGGGATATCCAACTCCTTCCCATTCCAATCCTGAAACCCTTCCTATAGCATGAGATGTGATATCTCAATGTTTCTAATAAAAAACCTGAGACCCTTCCTATAGCAAGAGATGTGACATCCAAATCCTTCCCATTCCAATCCTAAGATCCTTCCTATTGGATGAGATGTGATATCCAACTCCTTCCCATTCCAATCCTGAGACCCTTCCTATACCATGAGATGTGATATCTCAATGCTTCTACCAAAACTGAGACCCTTCCTTTAGCATGAGATGTGATATCCAACTCCTTCCCATTCCAATCCTGAGACCCTTCCTATAGCATGAGATGTGATATCTCAATGCCTCTAATACCAAACCTGAGATTCTTCCTATAACATGAGATGTGATATCTCAATGCTTCTAATACCAAACCTGAGACCCTCCCTTTAGCATGAGATGTGATATCCGACTACTTCCCATTCCAATCCTGAGACCCTTCTGATAGCATGAGATGTGATATCTCAATGCCTCTAATACCAAACCTGAGATTCTTCCTATAACATGAGATGTGATATCTCAATGTTTCTAATACCAAACCTGAGACCCTCCCTTTAGCATGAGATGTGATATCCGACTCCTTTCCATTCCAATCCTGAGACCCTTCTGATAGCATGAGATGTGATATCTCAATGCCTCTAATACCAAACCTGAGATCCTTCCGATAGCATGAGATGTGATATCTCAATGCTTCTAATACCAAACCTGAGATCCTTCCTATAACATGAGATGTGATATCCAAATCCTTCCCCTTCCAAACCTGAGACCCTCCCTTTAGCATGAGATGTGATATCCAACTCCTTCCCATTCCAATCCTGAGACCCTTCCGATAGCAGAGATGTGATATCTCAATGCTTATACCAAACCTGAGACCCTTCCTATGGCATGAGATTTCAAATACAACTCCTTCCGATTCCAATGCTGAGACCCTTCCTATAGCATGAGATGGGATATCTCAATGCTTATACCAAACCTGAGACCCTTCCTATAGCATGAGATGTGGTATCCAATTCCTTCCGATTCCAATCCTGAGACCCTTCCTATAGCATGAGATGTGATATCTCAATGCTTCTAATACCAAACCTGAGATCCTTCCTATAATATGAGATGTGATATCCAACTCCTTCCCATTCCAAACCTGAGACCCTTCCGATAGCATGAGATGTGATATCAAACTCCTTCCCATTCCAATCCTGAGATAGCTTGAGATGTGATATCCAACTCCTTCCCATTCCAATCCTGAGATCCTTCCTATACCATGAGATGTGATATCTCAATGCTTCTAATACCAAACCTGACACCCGTCCTAAAACATGAGATGTGAGATCCAAATCCTTCCCCTTCCAAACCTGAGATCTTTCCTTTAGCATGAGATGTGATATCCAACTCCTTCCCATTCCAATCCTGAGACCCTTCCTATAGCATGATATGTGATATCACAATGCTTCTAATACCAAACCTGAGATCCTTCCTATAACATGAGATGTGTATCCAACTCCTTCCCATTCCAAACCTGAGACCCTTCCTATAGCATGAGATGTGATATCTTAATGCTTCTAAAACCAAACCTGAGAACCATCCAATAACATATGTGAAATCTTAATCCTTCCCAAACCTGAGACCCTTCCGATAGCATGAGATGTGATATCTTAATGCTTCTAAAACCAAACATGAGAACCATCCTATAACATGAGATGTGAAATCCAAATCCTTCCCTTTCCAAACCTGAGACCCTTCCTATAGCTTGAGATGTGATATCAAACTCCTTCCCATTCCAATCCTGCGATACCTTGAGATGTGATATCCAACTCCTTCCCATTCCAATCCTGAGACCCTTCCTATACCATGAGATGTGATATCTCAATGCTTCTAATACCAAACCTGAGACCCGTCCTAAAACATGAGATGTGAGATCCAAATCCTTCCCCTTCCAAACCTGAGACCCTTCCTATAGCTTGAGATGTGATATCAAACTCCTTCCCATTCCAATCCTGAGATAGCTTGAGATGTGATATCCAACTCCTTCCCATTCCAATCCTGAGACCCTTCCGATAGCATGAAATGTGATATCTCAATGCTTCCAATATCAAAACTGAGACCCTCCCTATAGCATGAGATGTGATATCTAAGTCCTTCCCATTCCTATCCTGAGACCCTTCCGATAGCAGAGATGTGATATCTCAATGCTTATACCAAACCTGAGACCCTTCCTATGGCATGAGATGTGATATCCAACTCCTTCCCATTCCAATCCTGAGACCCTTCCTATAGCATGAGATGTGATATCTCAATGCTTCTATCAAACCTGAGTCCCTTCCTTTAGCATGAGATGTGATATCCAACTCCTTCCCATTCCAATCCTGAGACCCTTCCTATAGCATGAGATGTGATATCTCAAAGCTTCTAATACCAAACCTGGGACCCGTCCTATAACATGAGATATGATATCCAAATCCTTCCCCTTCCAAACCTGAGACCCTTCCTTTAGCGTGAGATGTGATATCCAAATCCTTCCCATTCCAATCCTGAAACCCTTCCTATAGCATGAGATGTGATATCTCAATGTTTCTAATAAAAAACCTGAGACCCTTCCTATAGCAAGAGATGTGACATCCAAATCCTTCCCATTCCAATCCTGAGATCCTTCCTTTTGGATGAGATGTGATATCCAACTCCTTCCCATTCCAATCCTGAGACCCTTCCTATAGCATGAGATATGATATCTCAATGCCTCTAATACCAAACCTGAGATTCTTCCTATAACATGAGATGTGATATCTCAATGCTTCTAATACCAAACCTGAGACCCTCCCTTTAGCATGAGATGTGATATGCGACTCCTTCCCATTCCAATCCTGAGACCCTTCCTATAGCATGAGATATGATATCTCAATGCCTCTAATACCAAACCTGAGATTCTTCCTTTAACATGAGATGTGATATCTCAATGCTTCTAATACCAAACCTGAGACCCTCCCTTTAGCATGAGATGTGATATCCGACTCCTTCCCATTCCAATCCTGAGACCCTTCTGATAGCATGAGATGTGATATCTCAATGCCTCTAATACCAAACCTGAGATCCTTCCGATAGCATGAGATGTGATATCTCAATGCTTCTAATACCAAACCTGAGATCCTACCTCTAACATGAAATGTGATATCCAAGTCCTTCCCATTCCAATCCTGAGACCCTTCCTATAACATGAGATGTGATATCCAACTCCTTCCCATTCCAACCTGAGACCCTTCCTATAGCATGAGATGGGATATCCAACTCCTTCCAAATTCAATCCTGATACCCTTCCGATAGCATGAGATGTGATATCCCAATGCTTCTACAAAACCTGAGACCCATACATGGCATGAGATGTGATATCAAACTCCTTCCCATTCCAATCCTGAGACCCTTCCTATAGCTTGAGATGTGATATCCAACTCCTTCCCATTCCAATTCTGAGACCCTTCCTATAGCATGAGATGTGATATCTCAATGCTTCTAATACCAAACCTGAGACCCTTCCTATAACATGAGATGTGATATCCAAGTCCTTCCCATTCCAATCCTGAGACCCTTCCTATAGCATGAGATGTGATATCTCAATGCTTCTATTACCAAACCTGAGACCCTTCCTATAACATGAGATGTGATATCCAAGTCCTTCCCATTCCAATCCTGAGACCCTTCCTATAGCTTGAGATGTGATATCCAACTCCTTCCCATTCCAATTCTGAGACCCGTCCTATACCATGAGATGTGATATCTCAATGCTTCTAATACCAAACCTGAGACCCTTCCTATAACGAGAAGGGATATCCAACTCCTTCCCATTCCAATCCTGAGACCCTTCCGATAGCAGAGATGTGATATCTCAATGCTTATACCAAACCTGAGACCCTTCCTATGGCATGAGATGTCATATACAACTCCTTCCGATTCCAAACCTGAGACCCTTCCTATTGCATGAGATGGGATATCTCAATGCTTATACCAAACCTGAGACCCTAGCTATAGCATGAGATGTGATATCCAACTCCTTCCCATTCCAATCCTGAGACCCTTCCTATAGCTTGAGATGTAATATCCAACTCCTTCCCATTCCAATCCTGAGACCCTTCCTATAGCTTGAGATGTGATATCCAACTCCTTCCCATTCCAATCCTGAGACCCTTCCTATAGCATGAGATGTGATATCTCAATGCTTCTAATACCAAACCTGAGATCCTTCCTATAACATGAGATGTGATATCCAAATCCTTCCACTTCCAAACCTGAGACCCTCCCTTTAGCATGAGATGTGATATCCGACTCCTTCCCATTCCAATCCTGAGAACCTTCTGATAGCATGAGATGTGATATCTCAATGCCTCTAATACCAAACCTGAGATCCTTCCGATAGCATGAGATGTGATATCTCAATGCTTCTAATACCAAACCTGAGATCCTTCCTATAACATGAGATGTGATCTCCAAATCCTTCCCCTTCCACAGCTGAGACCCTCCCTTTAGCATGAGATGTGATATCCAACTCCTTCCCATTACAATCCTGAGACCCTTCTGATAGCATGAGATGTGATATCTCAATGCCTCTAATACCAAACCTGAGATCCTACCTCTAACATGAAATGTGATATCCAACTCCTTCCCCTTCCAAACCTGAGAGCCTTCCTATAGCATGAGATTTGATATCCAAGTCCTTCCCATTCCAATCCTGAGACCCTTCCTATAACATGAGATGTGATATCCAACTCCTTCCCATTCCAACCTGAGACCCTTCCTATAGCATGAGATGGGATATCCAACTCCTTCCAAATCCAATCCTGATACCCTTCCGATAGCATGAGATGTGATATCCCAATGCTTCTACAAAACCTGAGACCCATACATGGCATGAGATGTGATATTAAACTCCTTCCCATTTCAATCCTGAGATCCTTCCTATAGCTTTAGATGTGATATCCAACTCCTTTCCATTCCAATTCTGAGACCCGTCCTGTACCATGAGACTTGATATCTCAATGCTTCTAATACCAAACCTGAGACCGGTCCTATAACATGAGATGTGATATCCAAATCCTTCCCCTTCCAAACCTTAGACCCTTCCTTTATCATGAGATGTGATATCCAAGTCCTTCCCATTCCAATCCTGAAACCCTTCCTATAGCATGAGATGTGATATCTCAATGCTTCTAATACCAAACCTGAGACCCTTCCTATAACATGAGATGTGATATCCAAGTCCTTCCCATTCCAATCCTGAGACCATTCCTATAGCTTGAGATGTGATATCCAACTCCTTCCCATTCCAATTCTGAGACCCGTCCTATAGCATGAGATGTGATATCTCAATGCCTCTAATACCAAACCTGAGATTCTTCTTATAACATGAGATGTGATATCTCAATGCTTCTAATACCAAACCCGTGAACCTCCCTTTAGAATCAGATGTGATATCCGACTCCTTCCCATTCCAATCCTGAGACCCTTCTGATAGCATGAGATGTGATATCTCAATACCTCTAATACCAAACCTGAGATTCTTCCTATAACATGAGATGTGATATCTCAATGCTTCTAATATCAAACCTGAGACCCTCCCTTTAGCATGAGATGTGATATCCGACTCCTTCCCATTCCAATCCTGGACCCTTCTGATAGCATGAGATGTGATATCTCAATGCCTCTAATACCAAACCTGAGATCCTTCCGATAGCATGAGATGTGATATCTCAATGCTTCTAATACCAAACCTGAGATCCTTCCTATAACATGAGATGTGATATCCAAATCCTTCCCCTTCCAAACCTGAGACCCTCCCTTTAGCATGAGATGTGATATCCAACCCCTTCCCATTCCAATCCTGAGATCCTTCTGATAGCATGAGATGTGATATCTCAATGCCTCTAATACCAAACCTGAGATCCTACCTCTAACATGAAATGTGATATCCAACTCCTTCCCCTTCCAAACCTGAGAGCCTTCCTATAGCATGAGATGTGATATCCAAGTCCTTCCCATTCCAATCCTGAGACCCTTCCTATAACATGAGATGTGATATCCAACTCCTTCCCATTCCAACCTGAGACCCTTCCTATAGCATGAGATGAGATATCCAACTCCTTCCAAATCCAATCCTGATACCCTTCCGATAGCATGAGATGTGATATCCCAATGCTTCTACAAAACCTGAGACCCATACATGGCATGCGATGTGATATCAAACTCCTTCCCATTCCAATCCTGAGACCCTACCTATAGCTTGAGATGTGATATCCAACTCCTTCCCATTCCAATTCTGAGACCCTTCCTATAGCATGAGATGTGATATCTCAATGCTTCTAATACCAAACCTGAGACCCTTCCTATAACATGAGATGTGATATTCAAGTCCTTCCCATTCCAATCCTGAGACCCTTCCTATAGCATGAGATGTGATATCTCAATGCTTCTAATACCAAACCTGAGACCCTTCCTATAACATGAGATGTGATATCCAAGTCCTTCCCATTCCAATCCTGAGACCCTTCCTATAGCTTGAGATGTGATATCCAACTCCTTCCCATTCCAATTCTGAGACCCGTCCTATACCATGAGATGTGATATCTCAATGCTTCTAATACCAAACCTGAGACCCTTCCTATAACGAGATGGGATATCCAACTCCTTCCCATTCCAATCCTGAGACCCTTCCGATAGCAGAGATGTGATATCTCAATGCTTATACCAAACCTGAGACCCTTCCTATGGCATGAGATGTCATATACAACTCCTTCCGATTCCAAACCTGAGACCCTTCCTATAGCATGAGATGGGATAGCTCAATGCTTATACCAAACCTGAGACCCTTCCTATAGCATGAGATGTGATATCCAACTCCTTCCCATTCCAATCCTGAGACCCTTCCTATAGCTTGAGATGTGATATCCAACTCCTTCCCATTCCAATCCTGAGACCCTTCCTATAGCTTGAGATGTGATATCCAACTCCTTCCCATTCCAATCCTGAGACCCTTCCTATAGCATGAGATGTGATATCTCAATGCTTCTAATACCAAACCTGAGATCCTTCCTATAACATGAGATGTGATATCCAAATCCTTCCACTTCCAAACCTGAGACCCTCCCTTTAGCATGAGATGTGATATCCGACTCCTTCCCATTCCAATCCTGAGACCCTTCTGATAGCATGAGATGTGATATCTCAATGCCTCTAATACCAAACCTGAGATCCTTCCGATAGCATGAGATGTGATATCTCAATGCTTCTAATACCAAACCTGAGATCCTTCCTCTAACATGAAATGTGATATCCAACTCCTTCCCCTTCCAAACCTGAGAGCCTTCCTATAGCATGAGATGTGATATCCAAGTCCTTCCAATTCCAATCCTGAGACCCTTCCTATAACATGAGATGTGATATCCAACTCCTTCCCATTCCAACCTGAGACCCTTCCTATAGCATGAGATGGGATATCCAACTCCTTCCAAATCCAATCCTGATACCCTTCCGATAGCATGAGATGTGATATCCCAATGCTTCTACAAAACCCGAGACCCATATATGGCATGAGATGTGATATCAAACTCCTTCCAATTCCAATCCTGAGACCCTTCCTATAGCTTGAGATGTGATATCCAACTCCTTCCCATTCCAATTCTGAGACCCGTCCTATACCATGAGACTTGATATCTCAATACTTCTAAAACCAAACCTGAGACCGGTCCTATAACATGAGATGTGATATCCAAATCCTTCCCCTTCCAAACCTTAGACCCTTCCTTTATCATGGGATGTGATATCCAAGTCCTTCCCATTCCAATCCTGAGACCCTTCCTATAGCATGAGATTTGATATCTCAATGCTTCTAATACCAAACCTGAGACCCTTCCTATAACATGAGATGTGATATCCAAGTCCTTCCCATTCCAATCCTGAGACCCTTCTTATAGCTTGAGATGTGATATCCAACTCCTTCCCATTCCAATTCTGAGACCCGTCCTATACCATGAGATGTGATATCTCAATGCTTCTAATACTAAACCTGAGACCCTTCCTATAACAAGATGGGATTATCCAACTCCTTCCCATTCCAATCCTGAGACCTTTCCGATAGCAGAGATGTGATATCTCAATGCTTATACCAAACCTGAGACCCCTCCTATGGTATGAGATGTCATATACAACTCCTTCCGATTCCAAACCTGAGACCCTTCCTATAGCATGAGATGGGATATCTCAATGCTAATACTAAACCTGAGATCCTTCCTATAACGTGAGATGTGATATCCAAATCCTTCCCCTTCCAAACCCGAGACCCTCCCTTTAGCATGAGATGTGATAACCAACTCCTTCCCATTCTTATCCCGAGACCCTTCTGATAGCATGAGATGGAATATCTCAATGCCTCTAATACCAAACCTGAGATCCTTCCGATAGCATGAGATGTGATATCTCAATGCTTCTAATACCAAACCTGAGATCCTTCCTATAACATGAGATGTGATATCCAAATCCTTCCCCTTCCAAACCTGAGACCCTCCCTTTAGCATGAGATGTGATATCCGACTCCTTCCCATTCCAATCCTGAGACCCTTCTGATAGCATGAGATGTGATATCTCAATGCCTCTAATACCAAACCTGAGATCCTTCCTATAACATGAGATGTGATATCTCAATGCTTCTAATACCAAACCTGGGACCCTCCCTTTAGCATGAGATGTGATATCTGACTCCTTCCCATTCCAATCCTGAGACCCTTCTGATAGCATTAGATGTGATATCTCAATGCCTCTAATACCAAACCTGAGATCCTTCCGATAGCATGAGATATGATATCTCAATGCTTCTAATACCAAACCTGAGACCCTTCCTATAACATGAGATGTGATATCCATGTCCTTCCCATTCCAATCCTGAGACCCTTCCTATAGCTTGAGATGTGATATCCAACTCCTTCCCATTCCAATTCTGAGAGACGTCCTATACCATGAGATGTGATATCTCAATGCTTCTAATACCAAACCTGAGACCCTTCCTATAACGAGATGGGATATCCAACTCCTTCCCATTCCAATCCTGAGACCCTTCCTATAGCATGAGATGTGATATCTCAATGCTTCTAATACCAAACCTGAGACCCTTCCTATAACATGAGATGTGATATCCATGTCCTTCCCATTCCAATCCTGAGACCCTTCCTATAGCTTGAGATGTGATATCCAACTCCTTCCCATTCCAATTCTGAGAGACGTCCTATACCATGAGATGTGATATCTCAATGCTTCTAATACCAAACCTGAGACCCTTCCTATAACGAGATGGGATATCCAACTCCTTCCCATTCCAATCCTGAGACCCTTCCGATAGCAGAGATGTGATATCTCAATGCTTATACCAAACCTGAGACCCTACCTATGGCATGAGATGTCATATACAACTCCTTCCGATTCCAAACCTGAGACCCTTCCTATAGCATGAGATGGGACATCTCAATGCTAATACCAAACCTGAGACCCTTCCTATAGCATGAGATGTGATATCCAACTCCTTCCCATTCCAATCCTGAGACCCTTCCTATAGCTTGAGATGTGATATCCAACTCCTTCCCATTCCAATCCTGAGACCCTTCTTATAGCATGAGATGTGATATCTCAATGCTTCTAATACCAAGCCTGAGATCCTTCCTATAACATGAGATGTGATATCCAAATCCTTCCACTTCCAAACCTGAGACCCTCCCTTTAGCATGAGATGTGATATCCGACTCCTTCCCATTTCAATCCTAAGACCCTTCCTATAGCATGAGATGTGATATCTCAATGCTTATACCAAACCTGAGACCCTTCCTATAACATGAGATGTGATATCCAACTTCTTCCCATTCCAATCCTGAGACCCTTCTTATAACATGAGATGTAATGTCTCAATGCTTCTAATACCAAACCTGAGATCTTTCCTATAACATGAGATGTGATATCCAACTCCTTCCCATTCCAATCCTGAGACCCTTCCTATAGCATGAGATGTGATATCTCAATGCTTATACCAAACCTGAGACCCTTCCTATAGCTTGAGATGTGATATCCAACTCCTTCCCATTCCAATCCTGAGACCCTTCCTATAGCATGAGATGTGATATCTCAATGCCTCTAATACCAAACCTGAGATCCTTCCTCTAACATGAAATGTGATATCCAACTCCTTCCCCTATCAAACCTGAGAGCCTTCCCATAGCATGAGATATGATATCCAAGTCCTTCCCATTCCAATTCTGAGACCCTTCCTATAACATGAGATGTGATATCCAACTCCTTCCCATTCCAACCTGAGACCCTTCCTATAGCATGAGATGGGATATCCAACTCCTTCCAAATCCAATCCTGATACCCTTCCGATAGCATGAGATGTGATATACCAATGCTTCTACCAAACCTGAGACCCATACTATGGCATGAGATGTGATATCAAACTCCTTCCCATTCCAAACCTGAGACCCTTCCTTTAGCATGAGATGTGATATCCAGCTCCTTCCCATTCCAATCCTGAGACAGTTCCGATAGCATGAGATGTGATATCTCAATGCTTCTAATATCAAAACTGAGACCCTCTCTATAGCATGATATGTGATATCTAAGTCCTTCCCATTCCAATCCTGAGACCCTTCCTATAGCATGAGATGTGATATCTCAATGCTTCTACCAAACCTGAGACCCTTCCTTTAGCATGAGATGTGATATCCAACTCCTTCCCATTCCAGTCCTGAGACCCTTCCTATAGCATGAGATATGATATCTCAATACTTCTAATACCAAACCTGAGATCCTTCCGATAACATGAGATGTGATATCCAAATCCTTCCCCTTCCAAATCTGAGACTCTCCCTTTAGCATGAGATGTGATATCCAACTCCTTCCCATTCCAATCCTGAGACCCTTCTGATAGCATGAGATGTGATATCTCAATGTTTCTAATACCAAACCTGAGATCCTTCCTATAACATGATATGTGATATCTCAATGCTTCTAATACCAAACCTGAGACCCTCCCTTTAGCATGAGATGTGATATCCGACTCCTTCCCATTCCAATCCTGAGATCCTTCTGATAGCATGAGATGTGATATCTCAATGCCTCTAATACCAAACCTGAGATCCTCCCGATAGCATGAGATGTGATATCTCAATGCTTCTAATACCAAACCTGAGATCCTTCCCATAACATGAGATGTAATATCCAAATCCTTCCGCTTCCAAACCTGAGACCCTCCCTTTAGCATGAGATGTGATATCCAACTCCTTCCCATTCCAATCCTGAGATCCTTCTGATAGCATGAGATGTGATATCTCAATGCCTCTAATACCAAACCTGAGATCCTACCTCTAACATGAAATGTGATATCCAACTCCTTCCCCTTCCAAACCTGAGAGCCTTCCTATAGCATGAGATGTGATATCCAAGTCCTTCCCATTCCAATCCTGAGACCCTTCCTAAAACATGAGAAGTGATATCCAACTCCTTCCCATTCCAACCTGAGACCCTTCCTATAACATGAGATTTGATATCCAAGTCCTTCCCATTCCAATCCTGAGACCCTTCCTATAGCATGAGATGTGATATCTCAATGCTTCTAATACCAAATCTGAGACCCTTCCTATAACATGAGATGTGATATCCAAGTCCTACCCATTTCAATCCTGAGACCCTTCCTATAGCTTGAGATGTGATATCCAACTCCTTTCCATTCCAAATCTGAGACCCGTCCTATACCATGAGATGTGATATCTCAATGCTTCTAATACCAAACCTGAGACCCCTCCTATAACGAGATGGGATATCCAACTCCTTCCCATTCCAATTCTGAGACCCGTCCTATACCATGAGATGTGATATCTCAATGCTTCTAATACTAAACCTGAGACCCTTCCTATAACAAGATGGGATTATCCAACTCCTTCCCATTCCAATCCTGAGACCTTTCCGATAGCAGAGATGTGATATCTCAATGCTTATACCAAACCTGAGACCCCTCCTATGGTATGAGATGTCATATACAACTCCTTCCGATTCCAAACCTGAGACCCTTCCTATAGCATGAGATGGGATATCTCAATGCTAATACTAAACCTGAGATCCTTCCTATAACGTGAGATGTGATATCCAAATCCTTCCGCTTCCAAACCCGAGACCCTCCCTTTAGCATGAGATGTGATAACCAACTCCTTCCCATTCTTATCCCGAGACCCTTCTGATAGCATGAGATGGAATATCTCAATGCTTCTAATACCAAACCTGAGATCCTTCCGATAGCATGAGATGTGATATCTCAATGCTTCTAATACCAAACCTGAGATCCTTCCTATAACATGAGATGTGATATCCAAATCCTTCCCCTTCCAAACCTGAGACCCTCCCTTTAGCATGAGATGTGATATCCGACTCCTTCCCATTCCAATCCTGAGACCCTTCTGATAGCATGAGATGTGATATCTCAATGCCTCTAATACCAAACCTGAGATCCTTCCTATAACATGAGATGTGATATCTCAATGCTTCTAATACCAAACCTGGGACCCTCCCTTTAGCATGAGATGTGATATCTGACTCCTTCCCATTCCAATCCTGAGACCCTTCTGATAGCATTAGATATGATATCTCAATGCCTCTAATACCAAACCTGAGATCCTTCCGATAGCATGAGATATGATATCTCAATGCTTCTAATACCAAACCTGAGACCCTTCCTATAACATGAGATGTGATATCCATGTCCTTCCCATTCCAATCCTGAGACCCTTCCTATAGCTTGAGATGTGATATCCAACTCCTTCCCATTCCAATTCTGAGAGACGTCCTATACCATGAGATGTGATATCTCAATGCTTCTAATACCAAACCTGAGACCCTTCCTATAACGAGATGGGATATCCAACTCCTTCCCATTCCAATCCTGAGACCCTTCCTATAGCATGAGATGTGATATCTCAATGCTTCTAATACCAAACCTGAGACCCTTCCTATAACATGAGATGTGATATCCATGTCCTTCCCATTCCAATCCTGAGACCCTTCCTATAGCTTGAGATGTGATATCCAACTCCTTCCCATTCCAATTCTGAGAGACGTCCTATACCATGAGATGTGATATCTCAATGCTTCTAATACCAAACCTGAGACCCTTCCTATAACGAGATGGGATATCCAACTCCTTCCCATTCCAATCCTGAGACCCTTCCGATAGCAGAGATGTGATATCTCAATGCTTATACCAAACCTGAGACCCTACCTATGGCATGAGATGTCATATACAACTCCTTCCGATTCCAAACCTGAGACCCTTCCTATAGCATGAGATGGGACATCTCAATGCTAATACCAAACCTGAGACCCTTCCTATAGCATGAGATGTGATATCCAACTCCTTCCCATTCCAATCCTGAGACCCTTCCTATAGCTTGAGATGTGATATCCAACTCCTTCCCATTCCAATCCTGAGACCCTTCTTATAGCATGAGATGTGATATCTCAATGCTTCTAATACCAAGCCTGAGATCCTTCCTATAACATGAGATGTGATATCCAAATCCTTCCACTTCCAAACCTGAGACCCTCCCTTTAGCATGAGATGTGATATCCGACTCCTTCCCATTTCAATCCTAAGACCCTTCCTATAGCATGAGATGTGATATCTCAATGCTTATACCAAACCTGAGACCCTTCCTATAACATGAGATGTGATATCCAACTTCTTCCCATTCCAATCCTGAGACCCTTCTTATAACATGAGATGTAATGTCTCAATGCTTCTAATACCAAACCTGAGATCTTTCCTATAACATGAGATGTGATATCCAACTCCTTCCCATTCCAATCCTGAGACCCTTCCTATAGCATGAGATGTGACATCTCAATGCTTATACCAAACCTGAGACCCTTCCTATAGCTTGAGATGTGATATCCAACTCCTTCCCATTCCAATCCTGAGACCCTTCCTATAGCATGAGATGTGATATCTCAATGCCTCTAATACCAAACCTGAGATCCTTCCTCTAACATGAAATGTGATATCCAACTCCTTCCCCTATCAAACCTGAGAGCCTTCCCATAGCATGAGATATGATATCCAAGTCCTTCCCATTCCAATTCTGAGACCCTTCCTATAACATGAGATGTGATATCCAACTCCTTCCCATTCCAACCTGAGACCCTTCCTATAGCATGAGATGGGATATCCAACTCCTTCCAAATCCAATCCTGATACCCTTCCGATAGCATGAGATGTGATATACCAATGCTTCTACCAAACCTGAGACCCATACTATGGCATGAGATGTGATATCAAACTCCTTCCCATTCCAAACCTGAGACCCTTCCTTTAGCATGAGATGTGATATCCAGCTCCTTCCCATTCCAATCCTGAGACAGTTCCGATAGCATGAGATGTGATATCTCAATGCTTCTAATATCAAAACTGAGACCCTCTCTATAGCATGATATGTGATATCTAAGTCCTTCCCATTCCAATCCTGAGACCCTTCCTATAGCATGAGATGTGATATCTCAATGCTTCTACCAAACCTGAGACCCTTCCTTTAGCATGAGATGTGATATCCAACTCCTTCCCATTCCAGTCCTGAGACCCTTCCTATAGCATGAGATATGATATCTCAATACTTCTAATACCAAACCTGAGATCCTTCCGATAACATGAGATGTGATATCCAAATCCTTCCCCTTCCAAATCTGAGACTCTCCCTTTAGCATGAGATGTGATATCCAACTCCTTCCCATTCCAATCCTGAGACCCTTCTGATAGCATGAGATGTGATATCTCAATGTTTCTAATACCAAACCTGAGATCCTTCCTATAACATGAGATGTGATATCTCAATGCTTCTAATACCAAACCTGAGACCCTCCCTTTAGCATGAGATGTGATATCCGACTCCTTCCCATTCCAATCCTGAGATCCTTCTGATAGCATGAGATGTGATATCTCAATGCCTCTAATACCAAACCTGAGATCCTCCCGATAGCATGAGATGTGATATCTCAATGCTTCTAATACCAAACCTGAGATCCTTCCCATAACATGAGATGTAATATCCAAATCCTTCCGCTTCCAAACCTGAGACCCTCCCTTTAGCATGAGATGTGATATCCAACTCCTTCCCATTCCAATCCTGAGATCCTTCTGATAGCATGAGATGTGATATCTCAATGCCTCTAATACCAAACCTGAGATCCTACCTCTAACATGAAATGTGATATCCAACTCCTTCCCCTTCCAAACCTGAGAGCCTTCCTATAGCATGAGATGTGATATCCAAGTCCTTCCCATTCCAATCCTGAGACCCTTCCTAAAACATGAGAAGTGATATCCAACTCCTTCCCATTCCAACCTGAGACCCTTCCTATAACATGAGATTTGATATCCAAGTCCTTCCCATTCCAATCCTGAGACCCTTCCTATAGCATGAGATGTGATATCTCAATGCTTCTAATACCAAACCTGAGACCCTTCCTATAACATGAGATGTGATATCCAAGTCCTACCCATTTCAATCCTGAGACCCTTCCTATAGCTTGAGATGTGATATCCAACTCCTTTCCATTCCAAATCTGAGACCCGTCCTATACCATGAGATGTGATATCTCAATGCTTCTAATACCAAACCTGAGACCCCTCCTATAACGAGATGGGATATCCAACTCCTTCCCATTCCAATCCTGAGACCCTTCCGATAGCAGAGATGTGATATCTCAATGCTTATACCAATCCTGAGACCCTTCCTATAGCATGAGATGTGATGTCTCAATGCTTCTAATACCAAACCTGAGATCCTTCCTATAACATGAGATGTGATATCCATCTCCTTCCCATTCCAATCCTGAGACACTTCCTATAGCATGAGAAGTGATATCTCCATGCTTATACCAAACCTGAGACCCTTCCTATAGCATGAGATGTGATATCTCAATGCCTCTAATACCAAACCTGAGATCCTTCCTATAGCATGAGATGTGATATCTCAATGCCTCTAATACCAAACCTGAGATCCTTCCGATAGCATGAGATGTGATATCTCAATGCTTCTAATACCAAACCTGAGATCCTACCTCTAACATGAAATGTGATATCCAAGTCCTTCCCATTCCAATCCTGAGACCCTTCCTATAACATGAGATGTGATATCCAACTCCTTCCCATTCCAACCTGAGACCCTTCCTATAGCATGAGATGGGATATCCAACTCCTTCCAAATCCAATCCTGATACCCTTCCGATAGCATGAGATGTGATATCCCAATGCTTCTACAAAACCTGAGACCCATACATGGCATGAGATGTGATATCAAACTCCTTCCCATTCCAATCCTGAGACCCTTCCTATAGCTTGAGATGTGATATCCAACTCCTTCCCATTCCAATTCTGAGACCCTTCCTATAGCATGAGATGTGATATCTCAATGCTTCTAATACCAAACCTGAGACCCTTCCTATAACATGAGATGTGATATCCAAGTCCTTCCCATTCCAATCCTGAGACCCTTCCTATAGCATGAGATGTGATATCTCAATGCTTCTATTACCAAACCTGAGACCCTTCCTATAACATGAGATGTGATATCCAAGTCCTTCCCATTCCAATCCTGAGACCCTTCCTATAGCTTGAGATGTGATATCCAACTCCTTCCCATTCCAATTCTGAGACCCGTCCTATACCATGAGATGTGATATCTCAATGCTTCTAATACCAAACCTGAGACCCTTCCTATAACGAGAAGGGATATCCAACTCCTTCCCATTCCAATCCTGAGACCCTTCCGATAGCAGAGATGTGATATCTCAATGCTTATACCAAACCTGAGACCCTTCCTATGGCATGAGATGTCATATACAACTCCTTCCGATTCCAAACCTGAGACCCTTCCTATAGCATGAGATGGGATATCTCAATGCTTATACCAAACCTGAGACCCTAGCTATAGCATGAGATGTGATATCCAACTCCTTCCCATTCCAATCCTGAGACCCTTCCTATAGCTTGAGATGTGATATCCAACTCCTTCCCATTCCAATCCTGAGACCCTTCCTATAGCTTGAGATGTGATATCCAACTCCTTCCCATTCCAACCTGAGACCCTTCCTATAGCATGAGATGGGATATCCAACTCCTTCCAAATCCAATCCTGATATCCTTCCGATAGCATGAGATGTGATATCCCAATGCTTCTACAAAACCTGAGACCCATACATGGCATGAGATGTGATATCAAACTCCTTCCCATTCCAATCCTGAGACCCTTCCTATAGCTTGAGATGTGATATCCAACTCCTTCCCATTCCAATTCTGAGACCCTTCCTATAGCATGAGATGTGATATCTCAATGCTTCTAATACCAAACCTGAGACCCTTCCTATAACATGAGATGTGATATCCAAGTCCTTCCCATTCCAATCCTGAGACCCTTCCTATAGCATGAGATGTGATATCTCAATGCTTCTATTACCAAACCTGAGACCCTTCCTATAACATGAGATGTGATATCCAAGTCCTTCCCATTCCAATCCTGAGACCCTTCCTATAGCTTGAGATGTGATATCCAACTCCTTCCCATTCCAATTCTGAGACCCGTCCTATACCATGAGATGTGATATCTCAATGCTTCTAATACCAAACCTGAGACCCTTCCTATAACGAGAAGGGATATCCAACTCCTTCCCATTCCAATCCTGAGACCCTTCCGATAGCAGAGATGTGATATCTCAATGCTTATACCAAACCTGAGACCCTTCCTATGGCATGAGATGTCATATACAACTCCTTCCGATTCCAAACCTGAGACCCTTCCTATAGCATGAGATGGGATATCTTAATGCTTATACCAAACCTGAGACCCTAGCTATAGCATGAGATGTGATATCCAACTCCTTCCCATTCCAATCCTGAGACCCTTCCTATAGCTTGAGATGTGATATCCAACTCCTTCCCATTCCAATCCTGAGACCCTTCCTATAGCTTGAGATGTGATATCCAACTCCTTCCCATTCCAATCCTGAGACCCTTCCTATAGCATGAGATGTGATATCTCAATGCTTCTAATACCAAACCTGAGATCCTTCCTATAACATGAGATGTGATATCCAAATCCTTCCACTTCCAAACCTGAGACCCTCCCTTTAGCGTGAGATGTGATATCCGACTCCTTCCCATTCCAATCCTGAGAACCTTCTGATAGCATGAGATGTGATATCTCAATGCCTCTAATACCAAACCTGAGATCCTTCCGATAGCATGAGATGTGATATCTCAATGCTTCTAATACCAAACCTGAGATCCTTCCTATAACATGAGATGTGATCTCCAAATCCTTCCCCTTCCAAAGCTGAGACCCTCCCTTTAGCATGAGATGTGATATCCAACTCCTTCCCATTACAATCCTGAGACCCTTCTGATAGCATGAGATGTGATATCTCAATGCCTCTAATACCAAACCTGAGATCCTACCTCTAACATGAAATGTGATATCCAACTCCTTCCCCTTCCAAACCTGAGAGCCTTCCTATAGCATGAGATTTGATATCCAAGTCCTTCCCATTCCAATCCTGAGACCCTTCCTATAACATGAGATGTGATATCCAACTCCTTCCCATTCCAACCTGAGACCCTTCCTATAGCATGAGATGGGATATCCAACTCCTTCCAAATCCAATCCTGATACCCTTCCGAAAGCATGAGATGTGATATCCCAATGCTTCTACAAAACCTGAGACCCATACATGGCATGAGATGTGATATCAAACTCCTTCCCATTTCAATCCTGAGATCCTTCCTATAGCTTGAGATGTGATATCCAACTCCTTCCCATTCCAATTCTGAGACCCGTCCTATACCATGAGACTTGATATCTCAATGCTTCTAATACCAAACCTGAGACCGGTCCTATAACATGAGATGTGATATCCAAATCCTTCCCCTTCCAAACCTTAGACCCTTCCTTTATCATGAGATGTGATATCCAAGTCCTTCCCATTCCAATCCTGAAACCCTTCCTATAGCATGAGATGTGATATCTCAATGCTTCTAATACCAAACCTGAGACCCTTCCTATAACATGAGATGTGATATCCAAGTCCTTCCCATTCCAATCCTGAGACCCTTCCTATAGCTTGAGATGTGATATCCAACTCCTTCCCATTCCAATTCTGAGACCCGTCCTATAGCATGAGATGTGATATCTCAATGCCTCTAATACCAAACCTGAGATTCTTCTTATAACATGAGATGTGATATCTCAATGCTTCTAATACCAAACCCGAGAACCTCCCTTTAGAATCAGATGTGATATCCGACTCCTTCCCATTCCAATCCTGAGACCCTTCTGATAGCATGAGATGTGATATCTCAATACCTCTAATACCAAACCTGAGATTCTTCCTATAACATGAGATGTGATATCTCAATGCTTCTAATATCAAACCTGAGACCCTCCCTTTAGCATGAGATGTGATATCCGACTCCTTCCCATTCCAATCCTGAGACCCTTCTGATAGCATGAGATGTGATATCTCAATACCTCTAATACCAAACCTGAGATCCTTCCGATAGCATGAGATGTGATATCTCAATGCTTCTAATACCAAACCTGAGATCCTTCCTATAACATGAGATGTGATATCCAAATCCTTCCCCTTCCAAACCTGAGACCCTCCCTTTAGCATGAGATGTGATATCCAACTCCTTCCCATTCCAATCCTGAGATCCTTCTGATAGCATGAGATGTGATATCTCAATGCCTCTAATACCAAACCTGAGATCCTACCTCTAACATGAAATGTGATATCCAACTCCTTCCCCTCCAAACCTGAGAGCCTTCCTATAGCATGAGATGTGATATCCAAGTCCTTCCCATTCCAATCCTGAGACCCTTCCTATAACATGAGATGTGATATCCAACTCCTTCCCATTCCAACCTGAGACCCTTCCTATAGCATGAGATGAGATATCCAACTCCTTCCAAATCCAATCCTGATACCCTTCCGATAGCATGAGATGTGATATCCCAATGCTTCTACAAAACCTGAGACCCATACATGGCATGCGATGTGATATCAAACTCCTTCCCATTCCAATCCTGAGACCCTACCTATAGCTTGAGATGTGATATCCAACTCCTTCCCATTCCAATTCTGAGACCCTTCCTATAGCATGAGATGTGATATCTCAATTCTTCTAATACCAAACCTGAGACCCTTCCTATAACATGAGATGTGATATCCAAGTCCTTCCCATTCCAATCCTGAGACCCTTCCTATAGCATGAGATGTGATATCTCAATGCTTCTAATACCAAACCTGAGACCCTTCCTATAACATGAGATGTGATATCCAAGTCCTTCCCATTCCAATCCTGAGACCCTTCCTATAGCTTGAGATGTGATATCCAACTCCTTCCCATTCCAATTCTGAGACCCGTCCTATACCATGAGATGTGATATCTCAATGCTTCTAATACCAAACCTGAGACCCTTCCTATAACGAGATGGGATATCCAACTCCTTCCCATTCCAATCCTGAGACCCTTCCGATAGCAGAGATGTGATATCTCAATGCTTATACCAAACCTGAGACCCTTCCT
Source organism: Ambystoma mexicanum (assembly GCF_040938575.1). NCBI lineage: Eukaryota > Metazoa > Chordata > Amphibia > Caudata > Ambystomatidae > Ambystoma > Ambystoma mexicanum. The sequence continues at coordinate 1,152,975,379 of NC_090934.1, forward strand.
ATGGCATGAGATGTCATATACAACTCCTTCCGATTCCAAACCTGAGACCCTTCCTATAGCATGAGATGGGATAGCTCAATGCTTATACCAAACCTGAGACCCTTCCTATAGCATGAGATGTGATATCCAACTCCTTCCCATTCCAATCCTGAGACCCTTCCTATAGCTTGAGATGTGATATCCAACTCCTTCCCATTCCAATCCTGAGACCCTTCCTATAGCTTGAGATGTGATATCCAACTCCTTCCCATTCCAATCCTGAGACCCTTCCTATAGCATGAGATGTGATATCTCAATGCTTCTAATACCAAACCTGAGATCCTTCCTATAACATGAGATGTGATATCCAAATCCTTCCACTTCCAAACCTGAGACCCTCCCTTTAGCATGAGATGTGATATCCGACTCCTTCCCATTCCAATCCTGAGACCCTTCTGATAGCATGAGATGTGATATCTCAATGCCTCTAATACCAAACCTGAGATCCTTCCGATAGCATGAGATGTGATATCTCAATGCTTCTAATACCAAACCTGAGATCCTTCCTCTAACATGAAATGTGATATCCAACTCCTTCCCCTTCCAAACCTGAGAGCCTTCCTATAGCATGAGATGTGATATCCAAGTCCTTCCAATTCCAATCCTGAGACCCTTCCTATAACATGAGATGTGATATCCAACTCCTTCCCATTCCAACCTGAGACCCTTCCTATAGCATGAGATGGGATATCCAACTCCTTCCAAATCCAATCCTGATACCCTTCCGATAGCATGAGATGTGATATCCCAATGCTTCTACAAAACCCGAGACCCATATATGGCATGAGATGTGATATCAAACTCCTTCCAATTCCAATCCTGAGACCCTTCCTATAGCTTGAGATGTGATATCCAACTCCTTCCCATTCCAATTCTGAGACCCGTCCTATACCATGAGACTTGATATCTCAATGCTTCTAAAACCAAACCTGAGACCGGTCCTATAACATGAGATGTGGTATCCAAATCCTTCCCCTTCCAAACCTTAGACCCTTCCTTTATCATGAGATGTGATATCCAAGTCCTTCCCATTCCAATCCTGAGACCCTTCCTATAGCATGAGATTTGATATCTCAATGCTTCTAATACCAAACCTGAGACCCTTCCTATAACATGAGATGTGATATCCAAGTCCTTCCCATTCCAATCCTGAGACCCTTCCTATAGCATGAGATGTGATATCTCAATGCTTCTAATACCAAACCTGAGACCCTTCCTATAACATGAGATGTGATATCCAAGTCCTTCCCATTCCAATCCTGAGACCCTTCTTATAGCTTGAGATGTGATATCCAACTCCTTCCCATTCCAATTCTGAGACCCGTCCTATACCATGAGATGTGATATCTCAATGCTTCTAATACTAAACCTGAGACCGTTCCTATAACAAGATGGGATTATCCAACTCCTTCCCATTCCAATCCTGAGACCTTTCCGATAGCAGAGATGTGATATCTCAATGCTTATACCAAACCTGAGACCCCTCCTATGGTATGAGATGTCATATACAACTCCTTCCGATTCCAAACCTGAGACCCTTCCTATAGCATGAGATGGGATATCTCAATGCTAATACTAAACCTGAGATCCTTCCTATAACGTGAGATGTGATATCCAAATCCTTCCCCTTCCAAACCCGAGACCCTCCCTTTAGCATGAGATGTGATAACCAACTCCTTCCCATTCTTATCCCGAGACCCTTCTGATAGCATGAGATGGAATATCTCAATGCCTCTAATACCAAACCTGAGATCCTTCCGATAGCATGAGATGTGATATCTCAATGCTTCTAATACCAAACCTGAGATCCTTCCTATAACATGAGATGTGATATCCAAATCCTTCCCCTTCCAAACCTGAGACCCTCCCTTTAGCATGAGATGTGATATCCGACTCCTTCCCATTCCAATCCTGAGACCCTTCTGATAGCATGAGATGTGATATCTCAATGCCTCTAATACCAAACCTGAGATCCTTCCTATAACATGAGATGTGATATCTCAATGCTTCTAATACCAAACCTGAGACCCTCCCTTTAGCATGAGATGTGATATCTGACTCCTTCCCATTCCAATCCTGAGACCCTTCTGATAGCATTAGATGTGATATCTCAATGCCTCTAATACCAAACCTGAGATCCTTCCGATAGCATGAGATGTGATATCTCAATGCTTCTAATACCAAACCTGAGACCCTTCCTATAACATGAGATGTGATATCCATGTCCTTCCCATTCCAATCCTGAGACCCTTCCTATAGCTCGAGATGTGATATCCAACTCCTTCCCATTCCAATTCTGAGAGACGTCCTATACCATGAGATGTGATATCTCAATGCTTCTAATACCAAACCTGAGACCCTTCCTATAACGAGATGGGATATCCAACTCCTTCCCATTCCAATCCTGAGACCCTTCCTATAGCATGAGATGTGATATCTCAATGCTTCTAATACCAAACCTGAGACCCTTCCTACACCATGAGATGTGATATCCATGTCCTTCCCATTCCAATCCTGAGACCCTTCCTATAGCTTGAGATGTGATATCCAACTCCTTCCCATTCCAATTCTGAGAGACGTCCTATACCATGAGATGTGATATCTCAATGCTTCTAATACCAAACCTGAGACCCTTCCTATAACGAGATGGGATATCCAACTCCCTCCCATTCCAATCCTGAGACCCTTCCGATAGCAGAGATGTGATATCTCAATGCTTATACCAAACCTGAGACCCTTCCTATGGCATGAGATGTCATATACAACTCCTTCCGATTCCAAACCTGAGACCCTTCCTATAGCATGAGATGGGACATCTCAATGCTAATACCAAACCTGAGACCCTTCCTATAGCATGAGATGTGATATCCAACTCCTTCCCATTCCAATCCTGAGACCCTTCCTATAGCTTGAGATGTGATATCCAACTCCTTCCCATTCCAATCCTGAGACCCTTCCTATAGCATGAGATGTGATATCTCAATGCTTCTAATACCAAGCCTGAGATCCTTCCTATAACATGAGATGTGATATCCAAATCCTTCCACTTCCAAACCTGAGACCCTCCCTTTAGCATGAGATGTGATATCCGACTCCTTCCCATTTCAATCCTAAGACCCTTCCTATAGCATGAGATGTGATATCTCAATGCTTATACCAAACCTGAGACCCTTCCTATAACATGAGATGTGATATCCAACTTCTTCCCATTCCAATCCTGAGACCCTTCCTATAACATGAGATGTAATGTCTCAATGCTTCTAATACCAAACCTGAGATCTTTCCTATAACATGAGATGTGATATCCAACTCCTTCCCATTCCAATCCTGAGACCCTTCCTATAGCATGAGATGTGATATCTCAATGCTTATACCAAACCTGAGACCCTTCCTATAGCTTGAGATGTGATATCCAACTCCTTCCCATTCCAATCCTGAGACCCTTCCTATAGCATGAGATGTGATATCTCAATGCCTCTAATACCAAACCTGAGATCCTTCCTCTAACATGAAATGTGATATCCAACTCCTTCCCCTATCAAACCTGAGAGCCTTCCCATAGCATGAGATATGATATCCAAGTCCTTCCCATTCCAATTCTGAGACCCTTCCTATAACATGAGATGTGATATCCAACTCCTTCCCATTCCAACCTGAGACCCTTCCTATAGCATGAGATGGGATATCCAACTCCTTCCAAATCCAATCCTGATACCCTTCCGATAGCATGAGATGTGATATACCAATGCTTCTACCAAACCTGAGACCCATACTATGGCATGAGATGTGATATCAAACTCCTTCCCATTCCAAACCTGAGACCCTTCCTTTAGCATGAGATGTGATATCCAGCTCCTTCCCATTCCAATCCTGAGACACTTCCGATAGCATGAGATGTGATATCTCAATGCTTCTAATATCAAAACTGAGACCCTCTCTATAGCATGATATGTGATATCTAAGTCCTTCCCATTCCAATCCTGAGACCCCTCCTATAGCATGAGATGTGATATCTCAATGCTTCTACCAAACCTGAGACCCTTCCTTTAGCATGAGATGTGATATCCAACTCCTTCCCATTCCAGTCCTGAGACCCTTCCTATAGCATGAGATATGATATCTCAATACTTCTAATACCAAACCTGAGATCCTTCCGATAACATGAGATGTGATATCCAAATCCTTCCCCTTCCAAACCTGAGACTCTCCCTTTAGCATGAGATGTGATATCCAACTCCTTCCCATTCCAATCCTGAGACCCTTCTGATAGCATGAGATGTGATATCTCAATGTTTCTAATACCAAACCTGAGATCCTTCCTATAACATGAGATGTGATATCTCAATGCTTCTAATACCAAACCTGAGACCCTCCCTTTAGCATGAGATGTGATATCCGACTCCTTCCCATTCCAAACCTGAGACCCTTCTGATAGCATGAGATGTGATATCTCAATGCCTCTAATACCAAACCTGAGATCCTCCCGATAGCATGAGATGTGATATCTCAATGCTTCTAATACCAAACCTGAGATCCTTCCCATAACATGAGATGTAATATCCAAATCCTTCCCCTTCCAAACCTGAGACCCTCCCTTTAGCATGAGATGTGATATCCAACTCCTTCCCATTCCAATCCTGAGATCCTTCTGATAGCATGAGATGTGATATCTCAATGCCTCTAATACCAAACCTGAGATCCTACCTCTAACATGAAATGTGATATCCAACTCCTTCCCCTTCCAAACCTGAGAGCCTTCCTATAGCATGAGATGTGATATCCAAGTCCTTCCCATTCCAATCCTGAGACCCTTCCTAAAACATGAGAAGTGATATCCAACTCCTTCCCATTCCAACCTGAGACCCTTCCTATAACATGAGATGTGATATCCAAGTCCTTCCCATTCCAATCCTGAGACCGTTCCTATAGCATGAGATGTGATATCTCAATGCTTCTAATACCAAACCTGAGACCCTTCCTATAACATGAGATGTGATATCCAAGTCCTACCCATTTCAATCCTGAGACCCTTCCTATAGCTTGAGATGTGATATCCAACTCCTTCCCATTCCAATTCTGAGACCCGTCCTATACCATGAGATGTGATATCTCAATGCTTCTAATACCAAACCTGAGACCCCTCCTATAACGAGATGGGATATCCAACTCCTTCCCATTCCAATCCTGAGACCCTTCCGATAGCAGAGATGTGATATCTCAATGCTTATACCAATCCTGAGACCCTTCCTATAGCATGAGATGTGATGTCTCAATGCTTCTAATACCAAACCTGAGATCCTTCCTATAACATGAGATGTGATATCCAACTCCTTCCCATTCCAATCCTGAGACACTTCCTATAGCATGAGAAGTGATATCTCCATGCTTATACCAAACCTGAGACCCTTCCTATAGCATGAGATGTGATATCCAAATCCTTCCCATTTCAATCCTGAGACCCTTCCTATAGCATGAGATGTGATATCTCAATGCTTATACCAAACCTGAGAGCCTACCTATAGCATGAGATGTGATATCCAAGTCCATCCCATTCCAATCCTTAGACGCTTCCTACAGCATGTGATGTGATATCTCAATGATTCTAATACCAAACCAGAGACCCGTCCTATGACATGAGATGGGATATCCAACTCCTTCCCGTTCCAAACCTGAGACCCTTCCTATAGCATATGTGATATCCAACTCCTTCCCATTCCAAACATGAGACCCTTCCTATAGCAAGAATGTAATATCCAACTCCTACCCATTCCAATCCTGAGACCATTCCTATAGCATGAGATGTGATATCTCAATGCTTCTAATACCAAACCTGAGATACTTCCTATGACATGAGATGTGATATCCAATTCCTTCCCATTCCAAACCTGAGATCCTTCCTACAGCATGCAATGTGATATCTCAATGCTTCTAATACCAAACCTGAGACCCGTCCTATAACATGAGATGGGATATCCAACTCCTTCCCGTTCCAAACCTGAGACCCTTCCTATAGCATGAGATGTGATATCCAACTCCTTCCCATTCCAATCCTGAGACCCTTCCGATAGCATGAGATGTGATATCTCAATGCTTCAAATACCAAACCTGTGATCCTTCCTATAACATGAGATGTGATATCCAAATCCTACCCCTTCCAAACCTGAGACCCTCCCTTTAGCATGAGATGTGATATCCAACTCCTTCCCATTCCAATCCTGAGACCCTTCCTATAGCATGAGATGTGATATCTCAATGCTTATACCAAACCTGAGACCCTTCCTATAGCATGAGATGTGATATCCAACTCCTTCCCATTCCAATCCTGAGACCCTTCCTATAGCATGAGATGTGATGTCTCGATGCTTCTAATACCAAACCTGAGATCCTTCCTATACCATGAGATGTGATATCCAACTCCTTCCATTCCAATCCTGAGAAACGTCCTATAGCATGAGATGTGATATCTCAATGCTTATACCAAACCTGAGACCCTTCCTATAGCATGAGATGTGATATCCAACTACTTCCCATTCCAATCCTGAGACCCTTCCTATACCATGAGATGTGATATCCAACTCCTTCCCTTTCCAAACCTGAGAGCCTATCTATAGCATGAGATGTGATATCCAAGTCCTTCCCATTCCAATCCTGAGACCCTTCCTATAGCATGAGATGTGATATCTCAATGCTTCTAATACCAAACCTGAGATCCTTCCTCTAACATGAAATGTGATATCCAACTCCTTCCCGTTCCAAACCTGAGAGCCTATCTATAGCATGATATGTGATATCCAAGTCCTTCCCATTCCAATCCTTAGACCCTTCCTACAGCATGCAATATGATATCTCAATGATTCTAATAACAAACCTGAGACCTGTCCTATAACATGAGATGTGATATCCAACTCCTTCCCGTTCCAAACCTGAGACCCTTCCTTTAGATTGAGATGTGATATCCAGCTCCTTCCCATTCCAATCCTGAGACACTTCTGATAGCATGAGATGTGATATCTCAATGCTTCTAATATCAAGACTGAGACCCTCCCTATAGCATGATATGTGATGTCTAAGTCCTTCCCATTCCAATCCTGAGACCCTTCCTATAGCATGAGATGTGATATCTCAATGCTTCTACCAAACCTGAGACCCTTCCTTTAGCATGAGATGTGATATCCAACTCCTTCCCATTCCAGTCCTGAGACCCTTCCTATAGCATGAGATATGATATCTCAATACATCTAATACCAAACCTGAGATCCTTCCGATAACATGAGATGTGATATCCAAATGCTTCCCCTTCCAAACCTGAGACTCTCCCTTTAGCATGAGATGTGATATCCAACTCCTTCCCATTCCAATCCTGAGACCCTTCTGATAGCACGAGATGTGATATCTCAATGTTTCTAATACCAAACCTGAGATCCTTCCTATAACATGAGATGTGATATCCAACTCCTTCCCGTTCCAAACCTGAGAGCCTATCTATAGCATGAGATGTGATATCCAACTCCTTCCCATTCCAATCCTGAGACCCTTCTGATAGCATGAGATGTCATATCTCAATGTTTCTAATACCAAACCTGAGATCCTTCCTATAACATGAGATGTGATATCCAACTCCTTCCCATTCAAATCCTGAGACCCTTCCTATAGCATGAGAAGTGATATCTCCATGCTTATACCAAACCTGAGACCCTTCCTATAGCATGAGATGTGATATTCAACTCCTTCCCATTCCAATCCTGAGACCCTTCCTATAGCATGAGAAGTGATAACTCCATGCGTATACCAAACCTGAGACCCTTCCTATAGCATGAGATGTGATATCCAAATCCTTCCCATTCCAATCCTGAGCCACTTCCGATAGCAGAGATGTGCTATCTCAATGCTTATACCAAACCTGAGACCCTTCCTATAACATGAGATGTAATATCCAACTCCTACCCATTCCAATCCTGAGACCATTCCTATAGCATGAGATGTGATATCTCAATGCTTATACCAAACCTGAGACTCTTCCTATAACATGAGATGTGATATCCAACTCCTTCCCATTCCAATCCTGAGACCCTTCCGATAGCATGAGATGTGATATCTCAATGCTTCTAATACCAAACTTGTGATCCTTCCTATAATAAGAGATGTGATATCCAAATCCTTCCCCTTCCAAACCTGAGACCCTCCCTTTAGCATGAGATGTGATATCTCAATGCATCTAATACCAAACCTGAGATCCTTCCAATAGCATGAGATGTCATATCTCAATGCTTCTAATACCAAACCTGAGATCCTTCCTATAACATGAGATGTGATATCCAAATCCTTCCCCTTCCAAACCTGAGACCCTCCCTTTAGCATGAGATGTGATATCCAACTCCTTCCCATTCCAATCCTGAGACCCTTCTGATAGCATGAGATGTGATATCTCAATGCCTCTAATACCAAAACTGAGATCCTACCTCTAACATGAAATGTGATATCCAACTCCTTCCCTTTCCAAACGTGAGACCCTCCCTATAGCATGAGATGTGATATCCAAGTCCTTCCCATTCCAATCCTGAGACCCTTCCTATAGCATGAGATGTGATATCTCAATGCTTCTAATACCAAACCTGAGACCCTTCCTATAACATAAGATGGGATATCCAACTCCTTCCCATTCCAATCCTGAGACACTTCCGATAGCAGAGATGTGATATCTCAATGCTTATAACAAACCTGAGACCCTTCCTGTGGCATGAGATGTCATATACAACTCCTTCCCATTCCAATCCTGAGACCCTTCCTATAGCATGAGATGTGATATCCAACTCCTTCCCATTCCAATCCTGAGACCCTTCCTATAGCATGAGATATGATATCTCAATGCTTCTAACACCAAACCAGAGATCCTTCAGATAGCATGAGATGTGATATCTCAATGCTTCTAATACCAAACCTGAGATCATTCCTATAACACGAGATGTAATATCCAAACCCTTCCCCTTCCAAACCTGAGACCCTCCCTTTAGCATGAGATGTGATATCCAACTCCTTCCCATTCCAATCCTGAGACCCTTCCTATAGCATGAGATGTGATGTCTCAATGCTTCTAATACCAAACCTGAGACCCTTCCTATAACATGAGATGTGATATCCAACTCCTTCCCATTCCAATCCTGAGACACTTCCTATAGCATGAGAAGTGATATCTCAATGCTTATACCAAACCTGAGACCCTTCCTACGGCATGAGATGTCATATACAACTCCTTCCCATTCCAATCCTGAGACCCGTCCTATAGCATGAGATGTGATATCTCAATGCTTATACCAAACCTGACACCCTTCCTATAGCATGAGATGTGATATCCAACTACTTCCCATTCCAATCCTGAGACCCTTCCTATAGTATGAGATGTGATATCCAACTCCTTCCCTTTCCAAACCTGAGAGCCTATCTATAGCATGAGATGTGATATCCAAGTCCTTCCCATTCCAATCCTGAGACCCTTCCTATAGCATGAGATGTGATATCTCAATGCTTCTAATACCAAACCTGAGACCCTTCCTATAGCATGAGATGTGATATCCAACTACTTCCCATTCCAATCCTGAGACCCTTCCTATAGCATGAGATGTGATATCCAACTCCTTCCATTCCAATCCTGAGACCTGTCCTATAGCATGAGATGTGATATCTCAATGCTTATACCAAACCTGAGACCCTTCCTATAGCATGAGATGTGATATCCAACTACTTCCCTTTCCAAACCTGAGAGCCTATCTATAGCATGAGATGGGATATCCAACTCCTTCCCATTCCAATCCTGAGACACTTCCGATAGCAGAGATGTGATATCTGAATGCTTATACCACACCTGAGACCCTTCCTATAACATGAGATGTGATATCCAACTCCTTCCCGTTCCAAACCTGAGACCCTTCCTTTAGCATGAGATGTGATATCCAGCTCCTTCCCATTCCAATCCTGAGACACTTCCGATAGCATGAGATGTGATATCTCAAAGCTTCTAATATCAAAACTGAGACCCTCCCTATAGCATGATATGTGATATCTAAGTCCTTCCCATTCCAATCCTGAGACCCTTCCTATAGCATGAGATGTGATATCTCAATGCTTCTAATACCAAACCTGAGACCCTTCCTATAACATGAGATGTGATATCCAAGTCCTTCCCATTCCAATCCTGAGACCCTTCCTATAGCATGAGATGTGATATCTCAATGCTTCTAATACCAAACCTGAGACCCTTCCTATAACATGAGATGTGATATCCAAGTCCTTCCCATTTCAATCCTGAGACCCTTCCTATATAGCATGAGATGTGATATCTCAATGCTTATACCAAACCTGAGAGCCTACCTATAGCATGAGATGTGATATCCAAGTCCATCCCATTCCAATCCTTAGACGCTTCCTACAGCATGCGATGTGATATCTCAATGATTCTAATACCAAACCAGAGACCCATCCTATAACATGAGGTGGGATATCCAACTCCTTCCCGTTCCAAACCTGAGACCCTTCCTATAGCATATGTGATATCCAACTCCTTCCCATTCCAAACATGAGACCCTTCCCATAGCAAGAATGTAATATCCAACTCCTACCCATTCCAATCCTGAGACCATTCCTATAGCATGAGATGTGATATCTCAATGCTTCTAATACCAAACCTGAGATACTTCCTATGACATGAGATGTGATATCCAATTCCTTCCCATTCCAAACCTGAGATCCTTCCTACAGCATGCAATGTGATATCTGAATGCTTCTAATACCAAACCTGAGACCCGTCCTATAACATGAGATGGGATATCCAACTCCTTCCCGTTCCAAACCTGAGACCCTTCCTATAGCATGAGATGTGATATCCAACTCCTTCCCATTCCAATCCTGAGACCCTTCCGATAGCATGAGATGTGATATCTCAATGCTTCAAATACCAAACCTGTGATCCTTCCTATAACATGAGATGTGATATCCAAATCCTACCCCTTCCAAACCTGAGACTCTCCCTTTAGCATGAGATGTGATATCCAACTCCTTCCCATTCCAATCCTGAGACCCTTCCTATAGCATGAGATGTGATATCTCAATGCTTATACCAAACCTGAGACCCTTCCTATAGCATGAGATGTGATATCCAACTCCTTCCCATTCCAATCCTGAGACCCTTCCTATAGCATGAGATGTGATGTCTCGATGCTTCTAATACCAAACCTGAGATCCTTCCTATACCATGAGATGTGATATCCAACTCCTTCCATTCCAATCCTGAGAAACGTCCTATAGCATGAGATGTGATATCTCAATGCTTATACCAAACCTGAGACCCTTCCTATAGCATGAGATGTGATATCCAACTACTTCCCATTCCAATCCTGAGACCCTTCCTATACCATGAGATGTGATATCCAACTCCTTCCCTTTCCAAACCTGAGAGCCTATCTATAGCATGAGATGTGATATCCAAGTCCTTCCCATTCCAATCCTGAGACCCTTCCTATAGCATGAGATGTGATATCTCAATGCTTATACCAAACCTGAGACTCTTCCTATAACATGAGATGTGATATCCAACTCCTTCCCATTCCAATCCTGAGACCCTTCCGATAGCATGAGATGTGATATCTCAATGCTTCTAATACCAAACTTGTGATCCTTCCTATAATAAGAGATGTGATATCCAAATCCTTCCCCTTCCAAACCTGAGACCCTCCCTTTAGCATGAGATGTGATATCTCAATGCCTCTAATACCAAACCTGAGATCCTTCCAATAGCATGAGATGTCATATCTCAATGCTTCTAATACCAAACCTGAGATCCTTCCTATAACATGAGATGTGATATCCAAATCCTTCCCCTTCCAAACCTGAGACCCTCCCTTTAGCATGAGATGTGATATCCAACTCCTTCCCATTCCAATCCTGAGACCCTTCTGATAGCATGAGATGTGATATCTCAATGCCTCTAATACCAAAACTGAGATCCTACCTCTGACATGAAATGTGATATCCAACTCCTTCCCTTTCCAAACGTGAGACCCTCCCTATAGCATGAGATGTGATATCCAAGTCCTTCCCATTCCAATCCTGAGACCCTTCCTATAGCATGAGATGTGATATCTCAATGCTTCTAATACCAAACCTGAGATCCTTCCTATACCATGAGATGTGATATCCAACTCCTTCCATTCCAATCCTGAGAAACGTCCTATAGCATGAGATGTGATATCTCAATGCTTATACCAAACCTGAGACCCTTCCTATAGCATGAGATGTGATATCCAACTACTTCCCATTCCAATCCTGAGACCCTTCCTATACCATGAGATGTGATATCCAACTCCTTCCCTTTCCAAACCTGAGAGCCTATCTATAGCATGAGATGTGATATCCAAGTCCTTCCCATTCCAATCCTGAGACCCTTCCTATAGCATGAGATGTGATATCTCAATGCTTCTAATACCAAACCTGAGATCCTTCCTCTAACATGAAATGTGATATCCAACTCCTTCCCGTTCCAAACCTGAGAGCCTATCTATAGCATGATATGTGATATCCAAGTCCTTCCCATTCCAATCCTTAGACCCTTCCTACAGCATGCAATATGATATCTCAATGATTCTAATAACAAACCTGAGACCTGTCCTATAACATGAGATGTGATATCCAACTCCTTCCCGTTCCAAACCTGAGACCCTTCCTTTAGATTGAGATGTGATATCCAGCTCCTTCCCATTCCAATCCTGAGACACTTCTGATAGCATGAGATGTGATATCTCAATGCTTCTAATATCAAGACTGAGACCCTCCCTATAGCATGATATGTGATGTCTAAGTCCTTCCCATTCCAATCCTGAGACCCTTCCTATAGCATGAGATGTGATATCTCAATGCTTCTACCAAACCTGAGACCCTTCCTTTAGCATGAGATGTGATATCCAACTCCTTCCCATTCCAGTCCTGAGACCCTTCCTATAGCATGAGATATGATATCTCAATACATCTAATACCAAACCTGAGATCCTTCCGATAACATGAGATGTGATATCCAAATGCTTCCCCTTCCAAACCTGAGACTCTCCCTTTAGCATGAGATGTGATATCCAACTCCTTCCCATTCCAATCCTGAGACCCTTCTGATAGCATGAGATGTGATATCTCAATGTTTCTAATACCAAACCTGAGATCCTTCCTATAACATGAGATGTGATATCCAACTCCTTCCCGTTCCAAACCTGAGAGCCTATCTATAGCATGAGATGTGATATCCAACTCCTTCCCATTCCAATCCTGAGACCCTTCTGATAGCATGAGATGTCATATCTCAATGTTTCTAATACCAAACCTGAGATCCTTCCTATAACATGAGATGTGATATCCAACTCCTTCCCATTCAAATCCTGAGACCCTTCCTATAGCATGAGAAGTGATATCTCCATGCTTATACCAAACCTGAGACCCTTCCTATAGCATGAGATGTGATATTCAACTCCTTCCCATTCCAATCCTGAGACCCTTCCTATAGCATGAGAAGTGATAACTCCATGCGTATACCAAACCTGAGACCCTTCCTATAGCATGAGATGTGATATCCAAATCCTTCCCATTCCAATCCTGAGCCACTTCCGATAGCAGAGATGTGCTATCTCAATGCTTATACCAAACCTGAGACCCTTCCTATAACATGAGATGTAATATCCAACTCCTACCCATTCCAATCCTGAGACCATTCCTATAGCATGAGATGTGATATCTCAATGCTTATACCAAACCTGAGACTCTTCCTATAACATGAGATGTGATATCCAACTCCTTCCCATTCCAATCCTGAGACCCTTCCGATAGCATGAGATGTGATATCTCAATGCTTCTAATACCAAACTTGTGATCCTTCCTATAATAAGAGATGTGATATCCAAATCCTTCCCCTTCCAAACCTGAGACCCTCCCTTTAGCATGAGATGTGATATCTCAATGCCTCTAATACCAAACCTGAGATCCTTCCAATAGCATGAGATGTCATATCTCAATGCTTCTAATACCAAACCTGAGATCCTTCCTATAACATGAGATGTGATATCCAAATCCTTCCCCTTCCAAACCTGAGACCCTCCCTTTAGCATGAGATGTGATATCCAACTCCTTCCCATTCCAATCCTGAGACCCTTCTGATAGCATGAGATGTGATATCTCAATGCCTCTAATACCAAAACTGAGATCCTACCTCTAACATGAAATGTGATATCCAACTCCTTCCCTTTCCAAACGTGAGACCCTCCCTATAGCATGAGATGTGATATCCAAGTCCTTCCCATTCCAATCCTGAGACCCTTCCTATAGCATGAGATGTGATATCTCAATGCTTCTAATACCAAACCTGAGACCCTTCCTATAACATAAGATGGGATATCCAACTCCTTCCCATTCCAATCCTGAGACACTTCCGATAGCAGAGATGTGATATCTCAATGCTTATAACAAACCTGAGACCCTTCCTGTGGCATGAGATGTCATATACAACTCCTTCCCATTCCAATCCTGAGACCCTTCCTATAGCATGAGATGTGATATCCAACTCCTTCCCATTCCAATCCTGAGACCCTTCCTATAGCATGAGATATGATATCTCAATGCTTCTAACACCAAACCAGAGATCCTTCAGATAGCATGAGATGTGATATCTCAATGCTTCTAATACCAAACCTGAGATCATTCCTATAACACGAGATGTAATATCCAAACCCTTCCCCTTCCAAACCTGAGACCCTCCCTTTAGCATGAGATGTGATATCCAACTCCTTCCCATTCCAATCCTGAGACCCTTCCTATAGCATGAGATGTGATGTCTCAATGCTTCTAATACCAAACCTGAGACCCTTCCTATAACATGAGATGTGATATCCAACTCCTTCCCATTCCAATCCTGAGACACTTCCTATAGCATGAGAAGTGATATCTCAATGCTTATACCAAACCTGAGACCCTTCCTACGGCATGAGATGTCATATACAACTCCTTCCCATTCCAATCCTGAGACCCGTCCTATAGCATGAGATGTGATATCTCAATGCTTATACCAAACCTGACACCCTTCCTATAGCATGAGATGTGATATCCAACTACTTCCCATTCCAATCCTGAGACCCTTCCTATAGTATGAGATGTGATATCCAACTCCTTCCCTTTCCAAACCTGAGAGCCTATCTATAGCATGAGATGTGATATCCAAGTCCTTCCCATTCCAATCCTGAGACCCTTCCTATAGCATGAGATGTGATATCTCAATGCTTCTAATACCAAACCTGAGACCCTTCCTATAGCATGAGATGTGATATCCAACTACTTCCCATTCCAATCCTGAGACCCTTCCTATAGCATGAGATGTGATATCCAACTCCTTCCATTCCAATCCTGAGACCTGTCCTATAGCATGAGATGTGATATCTCAATGCTTATACCAAACCTGAGACCCTTCCTATAGCATGAGATGTGATATCCAACTACTTCCCTTTCCAAACCTGAGAGCCTATCTATAGCATGAGATGGGATATCCAACTCCTTCCCATTCCAATCCTGAGACACTTCCGATAGCAGAGATGTGATATCTGAATGCTTATACCACACCTGAGACCCTTCCTATAACATGAGATGTGATATCCAACTCCTTCCCGTTCCAAACCTGAGACCCTTCCTTTAGCATGAGATGTGATATCCAGCTCCTTCCCATTCCAATCCTGAGACACTTCCGATAGCATGAGATGTGATATCTCAAAGCTTCTAATATCAAAACTGAGACCCTCCCTATAGCATGATATGTGATATCTAAGTCCTTCCCATTCCAATCCTGAGACCCTTCCTATAGCATGAGATGTGATATCTCAATGCTTCTAATACCAAACCTGAGACCCTTCCTATAACATGAGATGTGATATCCAAGTCCTTCCCATTCCAATCCTGAGACCCTTCCTATAGCATGAGATGTGATATCTCAATGCTTCTAATACCAAACCTGAGACCCTTCCTATAACATGAGATGTGATATCCAAGTCCTTCCCATTTCAATCCTGAGACCCTTCCTATAGCGTGAGATGTGATATCCAACTCCTTCCCATTCCAATTCTGAGACCCGTCCTATACCATGAGATGTGATATCTCAATGCTTCTAATACCAAACCTGAGACCCCTCCTATAACGAGATGGGATATCCAACTCCTTCCCATTCCAATCCTGAGACCCTTCCGATAGCAGAGATGTGATATCTCAATGCTTATACCAATCCTGAGACCCTTCCTATAGCATGAGATGTGATGTCTCAATGCTTCTAATACCAAACCTGAGATCCTTCCTATAACATGAGATGTGATATCCAACTCCTTCCCATTCCAATCCTGAGGCACTTCCTATAGCATGAGAAGTGATATCTCCATGCTTATACCAAACCTGAGACCCTTCCTATAGCATATGATGTGATATCCAAATCCTTCCCATTCCAATCCTGAGACCCTTCCTATATAGCATGAGATGTGATATCTCAATGCTTATACCAAACCTGAGAGCCTACCTATAGCATGAGATGTGATATCCAAGTCCATCCCATTCCAATCCTTAGACGCTTCCTACAGCATGCGATGTGATATCTCAATGATTCTAATACCAAACCAGAGACCCATCCTATAACATGAGGTGGGATATCCAACTCCTTCCCGTTCCAAACCTGAGACCCTTCCTATAGCATATGTGATATCCAACTCCTTCCCATTCCAAACATGAGACCCTTCCCATAGCAAGAATGTAATATCCAACTCCTACCCATTCCAATCCTGAGACCATTCCTATAGCATGAGATGTGATATCTCAATGCTTCTAATACCAAACCTGAGATACTTCCTATGACATGAGATGTGATATCCAATTCCTTCCCATTCCAAACCTGAGATCCTTCCTACAGCATGCAATGTGATATCTGAATGCTTCTAATACCAAACCTGAGACCCGTCCTATAACATGAGATGGGATATCCAACTCCTTCCCGTTCCAAACCTGAGACCCTTCCTATAGCATGAGATGTGATATCCAACTCCTTCCCATTTCAATCCTGAGACCCTTCCGATAGCATGAGATGTGATATCTCAATGCTTCTAATACCAAACCTGTGATCCTTCCTATAACATGAGATGTGATATCCAAATCCTACCCCTTCCAAACCTGAGACCCTCCCTTTAGCATGAGATGTGATATCCAACTTCTTCCCATTCCAATCCTGAGACCCTTACTATATCATGAGATGTGATATCTCAATGCTTATACCAAACCTGAGACCCTTCCTTTAGCATGAGATGTGATATCCAACTCCTTCCCATTCCAATCCTGAGACCCTTCCTATAGCATGAGATGTGATGTCTCAATGCTTCTAATACCAAACCTGAGATCCTTCCTATAACATGAGATGTGATATCCAACTCCTTCCATTCCAATCCTGAGAAACGTCCTATAGCATGAGATGTGATATCTCAATGCTTATACCAAACCTGAGACCCTTCCTATAGCATGAGATGTGATATCCAACTACTTCCCATTCCAATCCTGAGACCCTTCCTATACCATGAGATGTGATATCCAACTCCTTCCCTTTCCAAACCTGAGAGCCTATCTATAGCATGAGATGTGATATCCAAGTCCTTCCCATTCCAATCCTGAGACCTTTCCTATAGCATGAGATGTGATATCTCAATGCTTCTAATACCAAACCTGAGATCCTTCCTCTAACATGAAATGTGATATCCAACTCCTTCCCGTTCCAAACCTGAGAGCCTATCTATAGCATGATATGTGATATCCAAGACCTTCCCATTCAAATCCTTAGACCCTTCCTACAGCATGCAATATGATATCTCAATGATTCTAATAACAAACCTGAGACCCGTCCTATAACATGAGATGGGATATCCAACTCCTTCCCATTCCACTCCTGAGACACTTCCGATAGCAGAGATGTGATATCTCAATGCTTATACCAAACCTGAGACCCTTCCTATAACATGAGATGTGATATCCAACTCCTTCCCGTTCCAAACCTGAGACCCTTCCTTTAGATTGAGATGTGATATCCAGCTCTTCCCATTCCAATCCTGAGACACTTCAGATAGCATGAGATGTGATATCTCAATGCTTCTAATATCAAAACTGAGACCCTCCCTATAGCATGATATGTGATATCTAAGTCCTTCCCATTCCAATCCTGAGACCCTTCCTATAGCATGAGATGTGATATCTCAATGCTTCTACCAAACCTGAGACCCTTCCTTTAGCATGAGATGTGATATCCAACTCCTTCCCATTCCAGTCCTGAGACCCTTCCTATAGCATGAGATATGATATCTCAATACATCTAATACCAAACCTGAGATCCTTCCGATAACATGAGATGTGATATCCAAATGCTTCCCCTTCCAAACCTGAGACTCTCCCTTTAGCATGAGATGTGATATCCAACTCCTTCCCATTCCAATCCTGAGACCCTTCTGATAGCATGAGATGTGATATCTCAATGTTTCTAATACCAAACCTGAGATCCTTCCTATAACATGAGATGTGATATCCAACTCCTTCCCATTCCAATCCTGAGACCCTTCCTATAGCATGAGAAGTGATATCTCCATGCTTATACCAAACCTGAGACCGTTCCTATAGCATGAGATGTGATATTCAACTCCTTCCCATTCCAATCCTGAGACCCTTCCTATAGCATGAGAAGTGATAACTCCATGCGTATACCAAACCTGAGACCCTTCCTATAGCATGAGATGTGATATCCAAATCCTTCCCATTCCAATCCTGAGCCACTTCCGATAGCAGAGATGTGCTATCTCAATGCTTATACCAAACCTGAGACCCTTCCTATAACATGAGATGTAATATCCAACTCCTACCCATTCCAATCCTGAGACCATTCCTATAGCATGAGATGTGATATCTCAATGCTTATACCAAACCTGAGACTCTTCCTATAACATGAGATGTGATATCCAACCCCTTCCCGTTCCAAACCTGAGACCCTTCCTATAGAATGAGATGTGATATCCAACTCCTTCCCATTCCAATCCTGAGACCCTCCCGATAGCATGAGATGTGATATCTCAATGCTTCTAATACCAAACTTGTGATCCTTCCTATAATAAGAGATGTGATATCCAAATCCTTCCCCTTCCAAACCTGAGACCCTCCCTTTAGCATGAGATGTGATATCCAACTCCTTCCCATTCCAATCCTGAGACCCTTCTGATAGCATGAGATGTGATATCTCAATGCCTCTAATACCAAAACTGAGATCCTACCTCTAACATGAAATGTGATATCCAACTCCTTCCCTTTCCAAACGTGAGACCCTCCCTATAGCATGAGATGTG
Organism: Ambystoma mexicanum; assembly: GCF_040938575.1. Lineage (NCBI taxonomy): Eukaryota > Metazoa > Chordata > Amphibia > Caudata > Ambystomatidae > Ambystoma > Ambystoma mexicanum. Next base: position 1,152,994,836 of record NC_090934.1, read on the forward strand.
ATATCCAAGTCCTTCCCATTCCAATCCTGAGATCCTTCTCATAGCAGAGATGTGATATCGCAATGCTTATACCAAACCTGAGATCCTTCCTGTGGCATGAGATGTCATATACAACTCCTTCCCATTCCAATCCTGAGACCCTTCCTATAGCATGAGATGTGATATCCAACTCCTTCCCTTTCCAAACCTGAGAGCCTATCTATAGCATGAGATGGGATATCCAACTCCTTCCCATTCCAATCCTGAGACACTTCCGATAGCAGAGATGTGATATCTGAATGCTTATACCACACCTGAGACCCTTCCTATAACATGAGATGTGATATCCAACTCCTTCCCGTTCCAAACCTGAGACCCTTCCTTTAGCATGAGATGTGATATCCAGCTCCTTCCCATTCCAATCCTGAGACACTTCCGATAGCATGAGATGTGATATCTCAAAGCTTCTAATATCAAAACTGAGACCCTCCCTATAGCATGATATGTGATATCTAAGTCCTTCCCATTCCAATCCTGAGACCCTTCCTATAGCATGAGATGTGATATCTCAATGCTTCTAATACCAAACCTGAGACCCTTCCTATAACATGAGATGTGATATCCAAGTCCTTCCCATTCCAATCCTGAGACCCTTCCTATAGCATGAGATTTGATATCTCAATGCTTCTAATACCAAACCTGAGACCCTTCCTATAACATGAGATGTGATATCCAAGTCCTTCCCATTTCAATCCTGAGACCCTTCCTATAGCTTGAGATGTGATATCCAACTCCTTCCCATTGCAAGTCTGAGACCCGTCCTATACCATGAGATGTGATATCTCAATGCTTCTAATACCAAACCTGAGACCCCTCCTATAACGAGATGGGATATCCAACTCCTTCCCATTCCAATCCTGAGACCCTTCCGATAGCAGAGATGTGATATCTCAATGCTTATACCAATCCTGAGACCCTTCCTATAGCATGAGATGTGATGTCTCAATGCTTCTAATACCAAACCTGAGATCCTTCCTATAACATGAGATGTGACATCCAACTCCTTCCCATTCCAATCCTGAGGCACTTCCTATAGCATGAGAAGTGATATCTCCATGCTTATACCAAACCTGAGACCCTTCCTATAGCATATGATGTGATATCCAAATCCTTCCCATTCCAATCCTGAGACCCTTCCTATAGCATGAGATGTGATATCTCAATGCTTATACCAAACCTGAGAGCCTACCTATAGCATGAGATGTGATATCCAAGTCCATCCCATTCCAATCCTTAGACGCTTCCTACAGCATGCGATGTGATATCTCAATGATTCTAATACCAAACCAGAGACCCGTCCTATAACATGAGGTGGGATATCCAACTCCTTCCCGTTCCAAACCTGAGACCCTTCCTATAGCATATGTGATATCCAACTCCTTCCCATTCCAAACATGAGACCCTTCCTATAGCAAGAATGTAATATCCAACTCCTACCCATTCCAATCCTGAGACCATTCCTATAGCATGAGATGTGATATCTCAATGCTTCTAATACCAAACCTGAGATACTTCCTATGACATGAGATGTGATATCCAATTCCTTCCCATTCCAAACCTGAGATCCTTCCTACAGCATGCAATGTGATGTCTCGATGCTTCTAATACCAAACCTGAGATCCTTCCTATACCATGAGATGTGATATCCAACTCCTTCCATTCCAATCCTGAGAAACGTCCTATAGCATGAGATGTGATATCTCAATGCTTATACCAAACCTGAGACCCTTCCTATAGCATGAGATGTGATATCCAACTACTTCCCATTCCAATCCTGAGACCCTTCCTATACCATGAGATGTGATATCCAACTCCTTCCCTTTCCAAACCTGAGAGCCTATCTATAGCATGAGATGTGATATCCAAGTCCTTCCCATTCCAATCCTGAGACCCTTCCTATAGCATGAGATGTGATATCTCAATGCTTATACCAAACCTGAGACTCTTCCTATAACATGAGATGTGATATCCAACTCCTTCCCATTCCAATCCTGAGACCCTTCCGATAGCATGAGATGTGATATCTCAATGCTTCTAATACCAAACTTGTGATCCTTCCTATAATAAGAGATGTGATATCCAAATCCTTCCCCTTCCAAACCTGAGACCCTCCCTTTAGCATGAGATGTGATATCTCAATGCCTCTAATACCAAACCTGAGATCCTTCCAATAGCATGAGATGTCATATCTCAATGCTTCTAATACCAAACCTGAGATCCTTCCTATAACATGAGATGTGATATCCAAATCCTTCCCCTTCCAAACCTGAGACCCTCCCTTTAGCATGAGATGTGATATCCAACTCCTTCCCATTCCAATCCTGAGACCCTTCTGATAGCATGAGATGTGATATCTCAATGCCTCTAATACCAAAACTGAGATCCTACCTCTGACATGAAATGTGATATCCAACTCCTTCCCTTTCCAAACGTGAGACCCTCCCTATAGCATGAGATGTGATATCCAAGTCCTTCCCATTCCAATCCTGAGACCCTTCCTATAGCATGAGATGTGATATCTCAATGCTTCTAATACCAAACCTGAGATCCTTCCTATACCATGAGATGTGATATCCAACTCCTTCCATTCCAATCCTGAGAAACGTCCTATAGCATGAGATGTGATATCTCAATGCTTATACCAAACCTGAGACCCTTCCTATAGCATGAGATGTGATATCCAACTACTTCCCATTCCAATCCTGAGACCCTTCCTATACCATGAGATGTGATATCCAACTCCTTCCCTTTCCAAACCTGAGAGCCTATCTATAGCATGAGATGTGATATCCAAGTCCTTCCCATTCCAATCCTGAGACCCTTCCTATAGCATGAGATGTGATATCTCAATGCTTCTAATACCAAACCTGAGATCCTTCCTCTAACATGAAATGTGATATCCAACTCCTTCCCGTTCCAAACCTGAGAGCCTATCTATAGCATGATATGTGATATCCAAGTCCTTCCCATTCCAATCCTTAGACCCTTCCTACAGCATGCAATATGATATCTCAATGATTCTAATAACAAACCTGAGACCTGTCCTATAACATGAGATGTGATATCCAACTCCTTCCCGTTCCAAACCTGAGACCCTTCCTTTAGATTGAGATGTGATATCCAGCTCCTTCCCATTCCAATCCTGAGACACTTCTGATAGCATGAGATGTGATATCTCAATGCTTCTAATATCAAGACTGAGACCCTCCCTATAGCATGATATGTGATGTCTAAGTCCTTCCCATTCCAATCCTGAGACCCTTCCTATAGCATGAGATGTGATATCTCAATGCTTCTACCAAACCTGAGACCCTTCCTTTAGCATGAGATGTGATATCCAACTCCTTCCCATTCCAGTCCTGAGACCCTTCCTATAGCATGAGATATGATATCTCAATACATCTAATACCAAACCTGAGATCCTTCCGATAACATGAGATGTGATATCCAAATGCTTCCCCTTCCAAACCTGAGACTCTCCCTTTAGCATGAGATGTGATATCCAACTCCTTCCCATTCCAATCCTGAGACCCTTCTGATAGCATGAGATGTGATATCTCAATGTTTCTAATACCAAACCTGAGATCCTTCCTATAACATGAGATGTGATATCCAACTCCTTCCCGTTCCAAACCTGAGAGCCTATCTATAGCATGAGATGTGATATCCAACTCCTTCCCATTCCAATCCTGAGACCCTTCTGATAGCATGAGATGTCATATCTCAATGTTTCTAATACCAAACCTGAGATCCTTCCTATAACATGAGATGTGATATCCAACTCCTTCCCATTCAAATCCTGAGACCCTTCCTATAGCATGAGAAGTGATATCTCCATGCTTATACCAAACCTGAGACCCTTCCTATAGCATGAGATGTGATATTCAACTCCTTCCCATTCCAATCCTGAGACCCTTCCTATAGCATGAGAAGTGATAACTCCATGCGTATACCAAACCTGAGACCCTTCCTATAGCATGAGATGTGATATCCAAATCCTTCCCATTCCAATCCTGAGCCACTTCCGATAGCAGAGATGTGCTATCTCAATGCTTATACCAAACCTGAGACCCTTCCTATAACATGAGATGTAATATCCAACTCCTACCCATTCCAATCCTGAGACCATTCCTATAGCATGAGATGTGATATCTCAATGCTTATACCAAACCTGAGACTCTTCCTATAACATGAGATGTGATATCCAACTCCTTCCCATTCCAATCCTGAGACCCTTCCGATAGCATGAGATGTGATATCTCAATGCTTCTAATACCAAACTTGTGATCCTTCCTATAATAAGAGATGTGATATCCAAATCCTTCCCCTTCCAAACCTGAGACCCTCCCTTTAGCATGAGATGTGATATCTCAATGCCTCTAATACCAAACCTGAGATCCTTCCAATAGCATGAGATGTCATATCTCAATGCTTCTAATACCAAACCTGAGATCCTTCCTATAACATGAGATGTGATATCCAAATCCTTCCCCTTCCAAACCTGAGACCCTCCCTTTAGCATGAGATGTGATATCCAACTCCTTCCCATTCCAATCCTGAGACCCTTCTGATAGCATGAGATGTGATATCTCAATGCCTCTAATACCAAAACTGAGATCCTACCTCTAACATGAAATGTGATATCCAACTCCTTCCCTTTCCAAACGTGAGACCCTCCCTATAGCATGAGATGTGATATCCAAGTCCTTCCCATTCCAATCCTGAGACCCTTCCTATAGCATGAGATGTGATATCTCAATGCTTCTAATACCAAACCTGAGACCCTTCCTATAACATAAGATGGGATATCCAACTCCTTCCCATTCCAATCCTGAGACACTTCCGATAGCAGAGATGTGATATCTCAATGCTTATAACAAACCTGAGACCCTTCCTGTGGCATGAGATGTCATATACAACTCCTTCCCATTCCAATCCTGAGACCCTTCCTATAGCATGAGATGTGATATCCAACTCCTTCCCATTCCAATCCTGAGACCCTTCCTATAGCATGAGATATGATATCTCAATGCTTCTAACACCAAACCAGAGATCCTTCAGATAGCATGAGATGTGATATCTCAATGCTTCTAATACCAAACCTGAGATCATTCCTATAACACGAGATGTAATATCCAAACCCTTCCCCTTCCAAACCTGAGACCCTCCCTTTAGCATGAGATGTGATATCCAACTCCTTCCCATTCCAATCCTGAGACCCTTCCTATAGCATGAGATGTGATGTCTCAATGCTTCTAATACCAAACCTGAGACCCTTCCTATAACATGAGATGTGATATCCAACTCCTTCCCATTCCAATCCTGAGACACTTCCTATAGCATGAGAAGTGATATCTCAATGCTTATACCAAACCTGAGACCCTTCCTACGGCATGAGATGTCATATACAACTCCTTCCCATTCCAATCCTGAGACCCGTCCTATAGCATGAGATGTGATATCTCAATGCTTATACCAAACCTGACACCCTTCCTATAGCATGAGATGTGATATCCAACTACTTCCCATTCCAATCCTGAGACCCTTCCTATAGTATGAGATGTGATATCCAACTCCTTCCCTTTCCAAACCTGAGAGCCTATCTATAGCATGAGATGTGATATCCAAGTCCTTCCCATTCCAATCCTGAGACCCTTCCTATAGCATGAGATGTGATATCTCAATGCTTCTAATACCAAACCTGAGACCCTTCCTATAGCATGAGATGTGATATCCAACTACTTCCCATTCCAATCCTGAGACCCTTCCTATAGCATGAGATGTGATATCCAACTCCTTCCATTCCAATCCTGAGACCTGTCCTATAGCATGAGATGTGATATCTCAATGCTTATACCAAACCTGAGACCCTTCCTATAGCATGAGATGTGATATCCAACTACTTCCCTTTCCAAACCTGAGAGCCTATCTATAGCATGAGATGGGATATCCAACTCCTTCCCATTCCAATCCTGAGACACTTCCGATAGCAGAGATGTGATATCTGAATGCTTATACCACACCTGAGACCCTTCCTATAACATGAGATGTGATATCCAACTCCTTCCCGTTCCAAACCTGAGACCCTTCCTTTAGCATGAGATGTGATATCCAGCTCCTTCCCATTCCAATCCTGAGACACTTCCGATAGCATGAGATGTGATATCTCAAAGCTTCTAATATCAAAACTGAGACCCTCCCTATAGCATGATATGTGATATCTAAGTCCTTCCCATTCCAATCCTGAGACCCTTCCTATAGCATGAGATGTGATATCTCAATGCTTCTAATACCAAACCTGAGACCCTTCCTATAACATGAGATGTGATATCCAAGTCCTTCCCATTCCAATCCTGAGACCCTTCCTATAGCATGAGATGTGATATCTCAATGCTTCTAATACCAAACCTGAGACCCTTCCTATAACATGAGATGTGATATCCAAGTCCTTCCCATTTCAATCCTGAGACCCTTCCTATAGCGTGAGATGTGATATCCAACTCCTTCCCATTCCAATTCTGAGACCCGTCCTATACCATGAGATGTGATATCTCAATGCTTCTAATACCAAACCTGAGACCCCTCCTATAACGAGATGGGATATCCAACTCCTTCCCATTCCAATCCTGAGACCCTTCCGATAGCAGAGATGTGATATCTCAATGCTTATACCAATCCTGAGACCCTTCCTATAGCATGAGATGTGATGTCTCAATGCTTCTAATACCAAACCTGAGATCCTTCCTATAACATGAGATGTGATATCCAACTCCTTCCCATTCCAATCCTGAGGCACTTCCTATAGCATGAGAAGTGATATCTCCATGCTTATACCAAACCTGAGACCCTTCCTATAGCATATGATGTGATATCCAAATCCTTCCCATTCCAATCCTGAGACCCTTCCTATATAGCATGAGATGTGATATCTCAATGCTTATACCAAACCTGAGAGCCTACCTATAGCATGAGATGTGATATCCAAGTCCATCCCATTCCAATCCTTAGACGCTTCCTACAGCATGCGATGTGATATCTCAATGATTCTAATACCAAACCAGAGACCCATCCTATAACATGAGGTGGGATATCCAACTCCTTCCCGTTCCAAACCTGAGACCCTTCCTATAGCATATGTGATATCCAACTCCTTCCCATTCCAAACATGAGACCCTTCCCATAGCAAGAATGTAATATCCAACTCCTACCCATTCCAATCCTGAGACCATTCCTATAGCATGAGATGTGATATCTCAATGCTTCTAATACCAAACCTGAGATACTTCCTATGACATGAGATGTGATATCCAATTCCTTCCCATTCCAAACCTGAGATCCTTCCTACAGCATGCAATGTGATATCTGAATGCTTCTAATACCAAACCTGAGACCCGTCCTATAACATGAGATGGGATATCCAACTCCTTCCCGTTCCAAACCTGAGACCCTTCCTATAGCATGAGATGTGATATCCAACTCCTTCCCATTTCAATCCTGAGACCCTTCCGATAGCATGAGATGTGATATCTCAATGCTTCTAATACCAAACCTGTGATCCTTCCTATAACATGAGATGTGATATCCAAATCCTACCCCTTCCAAACCTGAGACCCTCCCTTTAGCATGAGATGTGATATCCAACTTCTTCCCATTCCAATCCTGAGACCCTTACTATATCATGAGATGTGATATCTCAATGCTTATACCAAACCTGAGACCCTTCCTTTAGCATGAGATGTGATATCCAACTCCTTCCCATTCCAATCCTGAGACCCTTCCTATAGCATGAGATGTGATGTCTCAATGCTTCTAATACCAAACCTGAGATCCTTCCTATAACATGAGATGTGATATCCAACTCCTTCCATTCCAATCCTGAGAAACGTCCTATAGCATGAGATGTGATATCTCAATGCTTATACCAAACCTGAGACCCTTCCTATAGCATGAGATGTGATATCCAACTACTTCCCATTCCAATCCTGAGACCCTTCCTATACCATGAGATGTGATATCCAACTCCTTCCCTTTCCAAACCTGAGAGCCTATCTATAGCATGAGATGTGATATCCAAGTCCTTCCCATTCCAATCCTGAGACCTTTCCTATAGCATGAGATGTGATATCTCAATGCTTCTAATACCAAACCTGAGATCCTTCCTCTAACATGAAATGTGATATCCAACTCCTTCCCGTTCCAAACCTGAGAGCCTATCTATAGCATGATATGTGATATCCAAGACCTTCCCATTCAAATCCTTAGACCCTTCCTACAGCATGCAATATGATATCTCAATGATTCTAATAACAAACCTGAGACCCGTCCTATAACATGAGATGGGATATCCAACTCCTTCCCATTCCACTCCTGAGACACTTCCGATAGCAGAGATGTGATATCTCAATGCTTATACCAAACCTGAGACCCTTCCTATAACATGAGATGTGATATCCAACTCCTTCCCGTTCCAAACCTGAGACCCTTCCTTTAGATTGAGATGTGATATCCAGCTCTTCCCATTCCAATCCTGAGACACTTCAGATAGCATGAGATGTGATATCTCAATGCTTCTAATATCAAAACTGAGACCCTCCCTATAGCATGATATGTGATATCTAAGTCCTTCCCATTCCAATCCTGAGACCCTTCCTATAGCATGAGATGTGATATCTCAATGCTTCTACCAAACCTGAGACCCTTCCTTTAGCATGAGATGTGATATCCAACTCCTTCCCATTCCAGTCCTGAGACCCTTCCTATAGCATGAGATATGATATCTCAATACATCTAATACCAAACCTGAGATCCTTCCGATAACATGAGATGTGATATCCAAATGCTTCCCCTTCCAAACCTGAGACTCTCCCTTTAGCATGAGATGTGATATCCAACTCCTTCCCATTCCAATCCTGAGACCCTTCTGATAGCATGAGATGTGATATCTCAATGTTTCTAATACCAAACCTGAGATCCTTCCTATAACATGAGATGTGATATCCAACTCCTTCCCATTCCAATCCTGAGACCCTTCCTATAGCATGAGAAGTGATATCTCCATGCTTATACCAAACCTGAGACCGTTCCTATAGCATGAGATGTGATATTCAACTCCTTCCCATTCCAATCCTGAGACCCTTCCTATAGCATGAGAAGTGATAACTCCATGCGTATACCAAACCTGAGACCCTTCCTATAGCATGAGATGTGATATCCAAATCCTTCCCATTCCAATCCTGAGCCACTTCCGATAGCAGAGATGTGCTATCTCAATGCTTATACCAAACCTGAGACCCTTCCTATAACATGAGATGTAATATCCAACTCCTACCCATTCCAATCCTGAGACCATTCCTATAGCATGAGATGTGATATCTCAATGCTTATACCAAACCTGAGACTCTTCCTATAACATGAGATGTGATATCCAACCCCTTCCCGTTCCAAACCTGAGACCCTTCCTATAGAATGAGATGTGATATCCAACTCCTTCCCATTCCAATCCTGAGACCCTCCCGATAGCATGAGATGTGATATCTCAATGCTTCTAATACCAAACTTGTGATCCTTCCTATAATAAGAGATGTGATATCCAAATCCTTCCCCTTCCAAACCTGAGACCCTCCCTTTAGCATGAGATGTGATATCCAACTCCTTCCCATTCCAATCCTGAGACCCTTCTGATAGCATGAGATGTGATATCTCAATGCCTCTAATACCAAAACTGAGATCCTACCTCTAACATGAAATGTGATATCCAACTCCTTCCCTTTCCAAACGTGAGACCCTCCCTATAGCATGAGATGTGATATCCAAGTCCTTCCCATTCCAATCCTGAGATCCTTCTCATAGCAGAGATGTGATATCGCAATGCTTATACCAAACCTGAGATCCTTCCTGTGGCATGAGATGTCATATACAACTCCTTCCCATTCCAATCCTGAGACCCTTCCTATAGCATGAGATGTGATATCCAACTCCTTCCCTTTCCAAACCTGAGAGCCTATCTATAGCATGAGATGGGATATCCAACTCCTTCCCATTCCAATCCTGAGACACTTCCGATAGCAGAGATGTGATATCTGAATGCTTATACCACACCTGAGACCCTTCCTATAACATGAGATGTGATATCCAACTCCTTCCCGTTCCAAACCTGAGACCCTTCCTTTAGCATGAGATGTGATATCCAGCTCCTTCCCATTCCAATCCTGAGACACTTCCGATAGCATGAGATGTGATATCTCAAAGCTTCTAATATCAAAACTGAGACCCTCCCTATAGCATGATATGTGATATCTAAGTCCTTCCCATTCCAATCCTGAGACCCTTCCTATAGCATGAGATGTGATATCTCAATGCTTCTAATACCAAACCTGAGACCCTTCCTATAACATGAGATGTGATATCCAAGTCCTTCCCATTCCAATCCTGAGACCCTTCCTATAGCATGAGATTTGATATCTCAATGCTTCTAATACCAAACCTGAGACCCTTCCTATAACATGAGATGTGATATCCAAGTCCTTCCCATTTCAATCCTGAGACCCTTCCTATAGCTTGAGATGTGATATCCAACTCCTTCCCATTGCAAGTCTGAGACCCGTCCTATACCATGAGATGTGATATCTCAATGCTTCTAATACCAAACCTGAGACCCCTCCTATAACGAGATGGGATATCCAACTCCTTCCCATTCCAATCCTGAGACCCTTCCGATAGCAGAGATGTGATATCTCAATGCTTATACCAATCCTGAGACCCTTCCTATAGCATGAGATGTGATGTCTCAATGCTTCTAATACCAAACCTGAGATCCTTCCTATAACATGAGATGTGACATCCAACTCCTTCCCATTCCAATCCTGAGGCACTTCCTATAGCATGAGAAGTGATATCTCCATGCTTATACCAAACCTGAGACCCTTCCTATAGCATATGATGTGATATCCAAATCCTTCCCATTCCAATCCTGAGACCCTTCCTATAGCATGAGATGTGATATCTCAATGCTTATACCAAACCTGAGAGCCTACCTATAGCATGAGATGTGATATCCAAGTCCATCCCATTCCAATCCTTAGACGCTTCCTACAGCATGCGATGTGATATCTCAATGATTCTAATACCAAACCAGAGACCCGTCCTATAACATGAGGTGGGATATCCAACTCCTTCCCGTTCCAAACCTGAGACCCTTCCTATAGCATATGTGATATCCAACTCCTTCCCATTCCAAACATGAGACCCTTCCTATAGCAAGAATGTAATATCCAACTCCTACCCATTCCAATCCTGAGACCATTCCTATAGCATGAGATGTGATATCTCAATGCTTCTAATACCAAACCTGAGATACTTCCTATGACATGAGATGTGATATCCAATTCCTTCCCATTCCAAACCTGAGATCCTTCCTACAGCATGCAATGTGATATCTGAATGCTTCTAATACCAAACCTGAGACCCGTCCTATAACATGAGATGGGATATCCAACTCCTTCCCGTTCCAAACCTGAGACCCTTCCTATAGCATGAGATGTGATATCCAACTCCTTCCCATTCCAATCCTGAGACCCTTCCGATAGCATGAGATGTGATATCTCAATGCTTCTAATACCAAACCTGTGATCCTTCCTATAACATGAGATGTGATATCCAAATCCTACCCCTTCCAAACCTGAGACCATCCCTTTAGCATGAGATGTGATATCCAACTTCTTCCCATTCCAATCCTGAGACCCTTACTATAGCATGAGATGTGATATCTCAATGCTTATACCAAACCTGAGACCCTTCCTTTAGCATGAGATGTGATATCCAACTCCTTCCCATTCCAATCCTGAGACCCTTCCTATAGCATGAGATGTGATGTCTCAATGCTTCTAATACCAAACCTGAGATCCTTCCTATAACATGAGATGTGATATCCAACTCCTTCCATTCCAATCCTGAGAAACGTCCTATAGCATGAGATGTGATATCTCAATGCTTATACCAAACCTGAGACCCTTCCTATAGCATGAGATGTGATATCCAACTACTTCCCATTCCAATCCTGAGACCCTTCCTATACCATGAGATGTGATATCCAACTCCTTCCCATTCCAAACCTGAGAGCCTATCTATAGCATGAGATGTGATATCCAAGTCCTTCCCATTCCAATCCTGAGACCCTTCCTATAGCATGAGATGTGATATCTCAATGCTTCTAATACCAAACCTGAGATCCTTCCTCTAACATGAAATGTGATATCCAACTCCTTCCCGTTCCAAACCTGAGAGCCTATCTATAGCATGATATGTGATATCCAAGTCCTTCCCATTCAAATCCTTAGACCCTTCCTACAGCATGCAATATGATATCTCAATGATTCTAATAACAAACCTGAGACCCGTCCTATAACATGAGATGGGATATCCAACTCCTTCCCATTCCACTCCTGAGAAACTTCCGATAGCAGAGATGTGATATCTCAATGCTTATACCAAACCTGAGACCCTTCCTATAACATGAGATGTGATATCCAACTCCTTCCCGTTCCAAACCTGAGACCCTTCCTTTAGATTGAGATGTGATATCCAGCTCTTCACATTCCAATCCTGAGACACTTCCGATAGCATGAGATGTGATATCTCAATGCTTCTAATATCAAAACTGAGACCCTCCCTATAGCATGATATGTGATATCTAAGTCCTTCCCATTCCAATCCTGAGACCCTTCCTATAGCATGAGATGTGATATCTCAATGCTTCTACCAAACCTGAGACCCTTCCTTTAGCATGAGATGTGATATCCAACTCCTTCCCATTCCAGTCCTGAGACCCTTCCTATAGCATGAGATGTGATATCTCAATACATCTAATACCAAACCTGAGATCCTTCCGATAACATGAGATGTGATATCCAAATGCTTCCCCTTCCAAACCTGAGACTCTCCCTTTAGCATGAGATGTGATATCCATCTCCTTCCCATTCCAATCCTGAGACCCTTCTGATAGCATGAGATGTGATATCTCAATGTTTCTAATACCAAACCTGAGATCCTTCCTATAACATGAGATGTGATATCCAACTCCTTCCCATTCCAATCCTGAGACCCTTCCTATAGCATGAGAAGTGATAACTCCATGCGTATACCAAACCTGAGACCCTTCCTATAGCATGAGATGTGATATTCAACTCCTTCCCATTCCAATCCTGAGAACCTTCCTATAGCATGAGAAGTGATAACTCCATGCGTATACCAAACCTGAGACCCTTCCTATAGCATGAGATGTGATATCCAAATCCTTCCCATTCCAATCCTGAGCCACTTCCGATAGCAGAGATGTGCTATCTCAATGCTTATACCAAACCTGAGACCCTTCCTATAACATGAGATGTGATATCCAACTCCTTCCCATTCCAATCCTGAGACCCTTCCTATAGCATGAGAAGTGATATCTCCATGCTTATACCAAACCTGAGACCCTTCCTATAGCATGAGATGTGATATTCAACTCCTTCCCATTCCAATCCTGAGAACCTTCCTATAGCATGAGAAGTGATAACTCCATGCGTATACCAAACCTGAGACCCTTCCTATAGCATGAGATGTGATATCCAAATCCTTCCCATTCCAATCCTGAGCCACTTCCGATAGCAGAGATGTGCTATCTCAATGCTTATACCAAACCTGAGACCCTTCCTATAACATGAGATGTGATATCCAACTCATTCCCGTTCCAAACCTGAGACACTTCCTATAGCATATGTGATATCCAACTCCTTCCCATTCCAAACATGAGACCCTTCCTATAGCAAGAATGTAATATCCAACTCCTACCCATTCCAATCCTGAGACCATTCCTATAGCATGAGATGTGATATCTCAATGCTTATACCAAACCTGAGACTCTTCCTATAACATGAGATGTGATATCCAACTCCTTCCCGTTCCAAACCTAAGACCCTTCCTATAGCATGAGATGTGATATCCAACTCCTTCCCATTCCAATCCTGAGACCCTTCCGATAGCATGAGATGTGATATCTCAATGCTTCTAATACCAAACTTGTGATCCTTCCTATAATAAGAGATGTGATATCCAAATCCTTCCCCTTCCAAACCTGAGACCCTCCCTTTAGCATGAGATGTGATATCTCAATGCCTCTAATACCAAACCTGAGATCCTTCCAATAGCATGAGATGTCATATCTCAATGCTTCTAATACCAAACCTGAGATCCTTCCTATAACATGAGATGTGATATCCAAATCCTTCCCCTTCCAAACCTGAGACCCTTCCTTTAGCATGAGATGTGATATCCAACTCCTTCCCATTCCAATCCTGAGACCCTTCCGATAGCAGAGATGTGATATCTCAATGCTTATACCAAACCTGAGATCCTTCCTATAACATGAGATGTGATATCCAACTCCTACCCATTCCAATCATGAGACCCTTCCTATAGCATGAGATGTGATATCTCACTGCTTATACCAAACCTGAGACCCTTCCTATAGCATGAGATGTGATATCCAACTCCTTCCCATTCCAATCCTGAGACCCTTCCTATAGCATGAGATGTGATATCTCAATGCTTCTAATATCAAACTTGAGACCCTCCCTATAGCATGAGATGTGATATCCAAGTCCTTCCCATTCCAATCCTGAGACACTTCCTATAGCATGAGATGTGATATCTCAATGCTTCTAATACCAAACCTGAGACTCTTCCTATAACATGAGATGGGATATCCAACTCCTTCCCATTCCAATCCTGAGACCCTTCCGATAGCAGAGATGTGATATCTCAATGCTTATACCAAACCTGAGACCCTTCCTACGGCATGAGATGTCATATACAACTCCTTCCCATTCCAATCCTGAGACCCTTCCTATAGCATGAGATGTGATATCTCAATGCTTATACCAAACCTGAGACCCTTCCTATAGCATGAGATGTGATATCCAACTCCTTCCCATTCCAATCCTGAGACCCTTCCTATAGCATGCGATGTGATGTCTTAATGCTTCTAATACCAAATCTGAGATCCTTCCTATAACATGAGATGTTATATCCAACTCCTTCCATTCCAATCCTGAGACCCGTCCAATAGCATGAGATGTGATATCTCAATGCTTATACCAAACCTGAGACCCTTCCTATAGCATGAGATGTGATATCCAACTACTTCCCATTCCAATCCTGAGACCCTTCCTATACCATGAGATGTGATATCCAACTCCTTCCCTTTCCAAACCTGATAACCTATCTATAGCATGAGATGTGATATCCAAGTCCTTCCCATTCCAATCCTTAGACCCTTCCTACAGCATGCAATATGATATCTCAATGATTCTAATAACAAACCTGAGACCCGTCCTATAACATGAGATGGGATATCCAACTCCTTCCCATTCCACTCCTGAGACACTTCCGATAGCAGAGATGTGATATCTCAATGCTTATACCAAACCTGAGACCCTTCCTATAACATGAGATGTGATATCCAACTCCTTCCCGTTCCAAACCTGAGACCCTTCCTTTAGCATGAGATGTGATATCCAGCTCCTTCCCATTCCAATCCTGAGACACTTCCGATAGCATGAGATGTGATATCTCAATGCTTCTAATATCAAAACTGAGACCCTCTCTATAGCATGATATGTGATATCTAAGTCCTTCCCATTCCAATCCTGAGACCCTTCCTATAGCATGAGATGTGATATCTCAATGCTTCTACCAAACCTGAGACCCTTCCTTTAGCATGAGATGTGATATCCAACTCCTTCCCATTCCAGTCCTGAGACCCTTCCTATAGCATGAGATATGATATCTCAATACTTCTAATACCAAACCTGAGATCCTTCCGATAACATGAGATGTGATATCCAAATCCTTCCCCTTCCAAACCTGAGACTCTCCCTTTAGCATGAGATGTGATATCCAACTCCTTCCCATTCCAATCCTGAGACCCTTCTGATAGCATGAGATGTGATATCTCAATGTTTCTAATACCAAACCTGAGATCCTTCCTATAACATGAGATGTGATATCTCAATGCTTCTAATACCAAACCTGAGAACCTCCCTTTAGCATGAGATGTGATATCCGACTCCTTCCCATTCCAATCCTGAGACCCTTCTGATAGCATGAGATGTGATATCTCAATGCCTCTAATACCAAACCTGAGATCCTCCCGATAGCATGAGATGTGATATCTCAATGCTTCTAATACCAAACCTGAGATCCTTCCCATAACATGAGATGTAATATCCAAATCCTTCCCCTTCCAAACCTGAGACCCTCCCTTTAGCATGAGATGTGATATCCAACTCCTTCCCATTCCAATCCTGAGATCCTTCTGATAGCATGAGATGTGATATCTGAATGCCTCTAATACCAAACCTGAGATCCTACCTCTAACATGAAATGTGATATCCAACTCCTTCCCCTTCCAAACCTGAGAGCCTTCCTATAGCATGAGATGTGATATCCAAGTCCTTCCCATTCCAATCCTGAGACCCTTCCTAAAACATGAGAAGTGATATCCAACTCCTTCCCATTCCAACCTGAGACCCTTCCTATAGCATGAGATGGGATATCCAACTCCTTCCAAATCCAATCCTGATACCCTTCCGATAGCATGAGATGTGATATCCCAATGCTTCTACAAAACCTGAGACCCATACATGGCATGAGATGTGATATCAAACTCCTTCCCATTCCAATCCTGAGACCCTTCCTATAGCTTGAGATGTGATATCCAACTCCTTCCCATTCCAATTCTGAGACCCTTCCTATAGCATGAGATGTGATATCTCAATGCTTCTAATACCAAACCTGAGACCCTTCCTATAACATGAGATGTGATATCCAAGTCCTTCCCATTCCAATCCTGAGACCCTTCCTATAGCATGAGATGTGATATCCAAGTCCTACCCATTTCAATCCTGAGACCCTTCCTATAGCTTGAGATGTGATATCCAACTCTTTCCCATTCCAATTCTGAGACCCGTCCTATACCATGAGATGTGATATCTCAATGCTTCTAATACCAAACCTGAGACCCCTCCTATAACGAGATGGGATATCCAACTCCTTCCCATTCCAATCCTGAGACCCTTCCGATAGCAGAGATGTGATATCTCAATGCTTATACCAATCCGGAGACCCTTCCTATAGCATGAGAAGTGATATCTCCATGCTTATACCAAACCTGAGACCCTTCCTATAGCATGAGATGTGATATCCAAATCCTTCCCATTCCAATCCTGAGACCCTTCCTATAGCATGAGATGTGATATCTCAATGCTTATACCAAACCTGAGAGCCTACCTATAGCATGAGATGTGATATCCAAGTCCATCCCATTCCAATCCTTAGACGCTTCCTACAGCATGCGATGTGATATCTCAATGATTCTAATACCAAACCAGAGACCCGTCCTATAACATGAGATGGGATATCCAACTCCTTCCCGTTCCAAACCTGAGACCCTTCCTATAGCATATGTGATATCCAACTCCTTCCCATTCCAAACATGAGACCCTTCCTATAGCAAGAATGTCATATCCAACTCCTACCCATTCCAATCCTGAGACCATTCCTATAGCATGAGATGTGATATCTCAATGCTTCTAATACCAAACCTGAGATACTTCCTATGACATGAGATGTGATATCCAATTCCTTCCCATTCCAAACCTGAGATCCTTCCTACAGCATGCAATGTGATATATCAATGCTTCTAATACCAAACCTGAGACCCGTCCTATAACATGAGATGGGATATCCAACTCCTTCCCGTTCCAAACCTGAGACCCTTCCTATAGCATGAGATGTGATATCCAACTCCTTCCCATTCCAATCCTGAGACCCTTCCGATAGCATGAGATGTGATATCTCAATGCTTCTAATACCAAACCTGTGATCCTTCCTATAACATGAGATGTGATATCCAAATCCTACCCCTTCCAAACCTGAGACCCTCCCTTTAGCATGAGATGTGATATCCAACTCCTTCCCATTCCAATCCTGAGACCCTTCCTATAGCATGAGATGTGATATCTCAATGCTTATACCAAACCTGAGACCCTTCCTATAGCATGAGATGTGATATCCAACTCCTTCCCATTCCAATCCTGAGACCCTTCCTATAGCATGAGATGTGATGTCTCGATGCTTCTAATACCAAACCTGAGATCATTCCTATAACATGAGATGTGATATCCAACTCCTTCCATTCCAATCCTGAGAAACGTCCTATAGCATGAGATGTGATATCTCAATGCTTATACCAAACCTGAGACCCTTCCTATAGCATGAGATGTGATATCCAACTACTTCCCATTCCAATCCTGAGACCCTTCCTATACCATGAGATGTGATATCCAACTCCTTCCCTTTCCAAACCTGAGAGCCTATCTATAGCATGAGATGTGATATCCAAGTCCTTCCCATTCCAATCCTGAGACCCTTCCTATAGCATGAGATGTGATATCTCAATGCTTCTAATACCAAACCTGAGATCCTTCCTCTAACATGAAATGTGATATCCAACTCCTTCCCGTTCCAAACCTGAGAGCCTATCTATAGCATGATATGTGATATCCAAGTCCTTCCCATTCCAATCCTTAGACCCTTCCTACAGCATGCAATATGATATCTCAATGATTCTAATAACAAACCTGAGACCTGTCCTATAACATGAGATGGGATATCCAACTCCTTCCCATTCCACTCCTGAGACACTTCCGATAACAGTGATGTGATATCTCAATGCTTATACCAAACCTGAGACCCTTCCTATAACATGAGATGTGATATCCAACTCCTTCCCGTTCCAAACCTGAGACCCTTCCTTTAGATTGAGATGTGATATCCAGCTCCTTCCCATTCCAATCCTGAGACACTTCCGATAGCATGAGATGTGATATCTCAATGCTTCTAATATCAAAACTGAGACTCTCCCTATAGCATGATATGTGATATCTAAGTCCTTCCCATTCCAATCCTGAGACCCTTCCTATAGCATGAGATGTGATATCTCAATGCTTCTACCAAACCTGAAACCCTTCCTTTAGCATGAGATGTGATATCCAACTCCTTCCCATTCCAGTCCTGAGACCCTTCCTATAGCATGAGATATGATATCTCAATACATCTAATACCAAACCTGAGATCCTTCCGATAACATGAGATGTGATATCCAAATGCTTCCCCTTCCAAACCTGAGACTCTCCCTTTAGCATGAGATGTGATATCCAACTCCTTCCCATTCCAATCCTGAGACCCTTCTGATAGCATGAGATGTGATATCTCAATGTTTCTAATACCAAACCTGAGATCCTTCCTATAACATGAGATGTGATATCCAACTCGTTCCCATTCCAATCCTGAGACCCTTCCTATAGCATGAGAAGTGATATCTCCATGCTTATACCAAACCTGAGACCCTTCCTATAGCATGAGATGTGATATTCAACTCCTTCCCATTCCAATCCTGAGACCCTTCCTATAGCATGAGAAGTGATAACTCCATGCGTATACCAAACCTGAGACCCTTCCTATAGCATGAGATGTGATATCCAAATCCTTCCCATTCCAATCCTGAGCCACTTCCGATAGCAGAGATGTGCTATCTCAATGCTTATACCAAACCTGAGACCCTTCCTATAACATGAGATGTGATATCCAACTCATTCCCGTTCCAAACCTGAGACACTTCCTATAGCAAGAATGTAATATCCAACTCCTACCCATTCCAATCCTGAGACCATTCCTATAGCATGAGATGTGATATCTCAATGCTTATACCAAACCTGAGACTCTTCCTATAACATGAGATGTGATATCCAACTCCTTCCCGTTCCAAACCTGAGACCCTTCCTATAGCATGAGATGTGATATCCAACTCCTTCCCATTCCAATCGTGAGACCCTTCCGATAGCATGAGATGTGATATCTCAATGCTTCTAATACCAAACTTGTGATCCTTCCTATAACATGAGATGTGATATCCAAATCCTTCCCCTTCCAAACCTGAGACCCTCCCTTTAGCATGAGATGTGATATCCAACTCCTTCCCATTCCAATCCTGAGACCCTTCTGATAGCATGAGATGTGATATCTCAATGCCTCTAATACCAAAACTGAGATCCTACCTCTAACATGAAATGTGATATCCAACTCCTTCCCTTTCCAAACGTGAGACCCTCCCTATAGCATGAGATGTGATATCCAAGTCCTTCCCATTCCAATCCTGAGACCCTTCCTATAGCATGAGATGTGATATCTCAATGCTTCTAATACCAAACCTGAGACCCTTCCTATAACATAAGATGGGATATCCAACTCCTTCCCATTCCAATCCTGAGACCCTTCCGATAGCAGAGATGTGATATCTCAATGCTTATACCAAACCTGAGACCCTTCCTGTGGCATGAGATGTCATATACAACTCCTTCCCATTCCAATCCTGAGACCCTTCCTATAGCATGAGATGTGATATCCAACTCCTTCCCATTCCTATCCTGAGACCCTTCCTATAGCATGAGATATGATATCTCAATGCTTCTAACACCAAACCTGAGATCCTTCAGATAGCATGAGATGTGATATCTCAATGCTTCTAATACCAAACCTGAGATCATTCCTATAACACGAGATGTAATATCCAAATCCTTCCCCTTCCAAACCTGAGACCCTCCCTTTAGCATGAGATGTGATATCCAACTCCTTCCCATTCCAATCCTGAGACCCTTCCTATAGCATGAGATGTGATGTCTCAATGCTTCTAATACCAAACCTGAGACCCTTCCTATAACATGAGATGTGATATCCAACTCCTTCCCATTCCAATCCTGAGACACTTCCTATAGCATGAGAAGTGATATCTCAATGCTTATACCAAACCTGAGACCCTTCCTACGGCATGAGATGTCATATACAACTCCTTCCCATTCCAATCCTGAGACCCGTCCTATAGCAAGAGATGTGATATCTCAATGCTTATACCAAACCTGACACCCTTCCTATAGCATGAGATGTGATATCCAACTACTTCCCATTCCAATCCTGAGACCCTTCCTATAGTATGAGATGTGATATCCAACTCCTTCCCTTTCCAAACCTGAGAGCCTATCTATAGCATGAGATGTGATATCCAAGTCCTTCCCATTCCAATCCTGAGACCCTTCCTATAGCATGAGATGTGATATCTCAATGCTTCTAATACCAAACCTGAGACCCTTCCTATAGCATGAGATGTGATATCCAACTACTTCCTATTCCAATCCTGAGACCCTTCCTATAGCATGAGATGTGATATCCAACTCCTTCCATTCCAATCCTGAGACCTGTCCTATAGCATGAGATGTGATATCTCAATGCTTATACCAAACCTGAGACCCTTCCTATAGCATGAGATGTGATATCCAACTACTTCCCATTCCAATCCTGAGACCCTTCCTATAGCATGAGATGTGATATCCAACTCCTTCCCTTTCCAAACCTGAGAGCCTATCTATAGCATGAGATGGGATATCCAACTCCTTCCCATTCCAATCCTGAGACACTTCCGATAGCAGAGATGTGATATCTGAATGCTTATACCACACCTGAGACCCTTCCTATAACATGAGATGTGATATCCAACTCCTTCCCGTTCCAAACCTGAGACCCTTCCTTTAGCATGAGATGTGATATCCAGCTCCTTCCCATTCCAATCCTGAGACCCTTCCTATAGCATGAGATGTGATATCTCAATGCTTCTAATACCATTCCTGAGACCCTTCCTATAACATGAGATGTGATATCCAAGTCCTTCCCATTTCAATCCTGAGACCCTTCCTATAGCTTGAGATGTGATATCCAACTCCTTCCCATTCCAATTCTGAGACCCGTCCTATACCATGAGATGTGATATCTCAATGCTTCTAATATCAAAACTGAGACCCTCCCTATAGCATGATATGTGATATCTCAATGCTTCTAATACCAAACCTGAGACCCTTCCTATAACATGAGATGTGATATCCAAGTCCTTCCCATTCCAATCCTGAGACCCTTCCTATAGCATGAGATGTGATATCTCAATGCTTCTAATACCATTCCTGAGACCCTTCCTATAACATGAGATGTGATATCCAAGTCCTTCCCATTTCAATCCTGAGACCCTTCCTATAGCTTGAGATGTGATATCCAACTCCTTCCCATTCCAATTCTGAGACCCGTCCTATACCATGAGATGTGATATCTCAATGCTTCTAATACCAAACCTGAGACCCCTCCTATAACGAGATGGGATATCCAACTCCTTCCCATTCCAATCCTGAGACCCTTCCGATAGCAGAGATGTGATATCTCAATGCTTATACCAATCCTGAGACCCTTCCTATAGCATGAGATGTGATGTCTCAATGCTTCTAATACCAAACCTGAGATCCTTCCTATAACATGAGATGTGATATCCAACTCCTTCCCATTCCAATCCTGAGGCACTTCCTATAGCATGAGAAGTGATATCTCCATGCTTATACCAAACCTGAGACCCTTCCTATAGCATATGATGTGATATCCAAATCCTTCCCATTCCAATCCTGAGACCCTTCCTATAGCATGAGATGTGATATCTCAATGCTTATACCAAACCTGAGAGCCTACCTATAGCATGAGATGTGATATCCAAGTCCATCCCATTCCAATCCTTAGACGCTTCCTACAGCATGCGATGTGATATCTCAATGATTCTAATACCAAACCAGAGACCCGTCCTATAACATGAGGTGGGATATCCAACTCCTTCCCGTTCTAAACCTGAGACCCTTCCTATAGCATATGTGATATCCAACTCCTTCCCATTCCAAACATGAGACCTTTCCTATAGCAAGAATGTAATATCCAACTCCTACCCATTCCAATCCTGAGACCATTCCTATTGCATGAGATGTGATATCTCAATGCTTCTAATACCAAACCTGAGATACTTCCTATGACATGAGATGTGATATCCAATTCCTTCCCATTCCAAACCTGAGATCCTTCCTACAGCATGCAATGTGATATCTCAATGCTTCTAATACCAAACCTGTGATCCTTCCTATAACATGAGATGTGATATCCAAATCCTACCCCTTCCAAACCTGAGACCCTCCCTTTAGCATGAGATGTGATATCCAACTTCTTCCCATTCCAATCCTGAGGCCCTTACTATAGCATGAGATGTGATATCTCAATGCTTATACCAAACCTGAGACCCTTCCTTTAGCATGAGATGTGATATCCAACTCCTTCCCATTCCAATCCTGAGACCCTTCCTATAGCATGAGATGTGATGTCTCAATGCTTCTAATACCAAACCTGAGATCCTTCCTATAACATGAGATGTGATATCCAACTCCTTCCATTCCAATCCTGAGAAACGTCCTATAGCATGAGATGTGATATCTCAATGCTTATACCAAACCTGAGACCCTTCCTATAGCATGAGATGTGATATCCAACTACTTCCCATTCCAATCCTGAGACCCTTCCTATACCATGAGATGTGATATCCAACTCCTTCCCTTTCCAAACCTGAGAGCCTATCTATAGCATGAGATGTGATATCCAAGTCCTTCCCATTCCAATCCTGAGACCCTTCCTATAGCATGAGATGTGATATCTCAATGCTTCTAATACCAAACCTGAGATCCTTCCTCTAACATGAAATGTGATATCCAACTCCTTCCCGTTCCAAACCTGAGAGCCTATCTATAGCATGATATGTGATATCCAAGTCCTTCCCATTCAAATCCTTAGACCCTTCCTACAGCATGCAATATGATATCTCAATGATTCTAATCACAAACCTGAGACCCGTCCTATAACATGAGATGGGATATCCAACTCCTTCCCATTCCACTCCTGAGACACTTCCGATAGCAGAGATGTGATATCTCAATGCTTATACCAAACCTGAGACCCTTCCTATAACATGAGATGTGATATCCAACTCCTTCCCGTTCCAAACCTGAGACCCTTCCTTTAGATTGAGATGTGATATCCAGCTCCTTCCCATTCCAATCCTGAGACACTTCCGATAGCATGAGATGTGATATCTCAATGCTTCTAATATCAAAACTGAGACCCTCCCTATAGCATGATATGTGATATCTAAGTCCTTCCCATTCCAATCCTGAGACCCTTCCTATAGCATGAGATGTGATATCTCAATGCTTCTACCAAACCTGAGACCCTTCCTTTAGCATGAGATGTGATATCCAACTCCTTC
Source organism: Ambystoma mexicanum (assembly GCF_040938575.1). NCBI lineage: Eukaryota > Metazoa > Chordata > Amphibia > Caudata > Ambystomatidae > Ambystoma > Ambystoma mexicanum. Next base: position 1,153,019,137 of record NC_090934.1, read on the forward strand.
CCATTCCAGTCCTGAGACCCTTCCTATAGCATGAGATATGATATCTCAATACATCTAATACCAAACCTGAGATCCTTCCGATAACATGAGATGTGATATCCAAATGCTTCCCCTTCCAAACCTGAGACTCTCCCTTTAGCATGAGATGTGATATCCAACTCCTTCCCATTCCAATCCTGAGACCCTTCTAATAGCATGAGATGTGATATCTCAATGTTTCTAATACCAAACCTGAGATCCTTCCTATAACATGAGATGTGATATCCAACTCCTTCCCATTCCAATCCTGAGACCCTTCCTATAGCATGAGAAGTGATATCTCCATGCTTATACCAAACCTGAGACCCTTCCTATAGCATGAGATGTGATATCCAAATCCTTCCCATTCCAATCCTGAGCCACTTCCGATAGCAGAGATGTGCTATCTCAATGCTTATACCAAACCTGAGACCCTTCCTATAACATGAGATGTGATATCCAACTCATTCCCGTTCCAAACCTGAGACACTTCCTATAGCATATGTGATATCCAACTCCTTCCCATTCCAAACATGAGACCCTTCCTATAGCAAGAATGTAATATCCAACTCCTACCCATTCCAATCCTGAGACCATTCCTATAGCATGAGATGTGATATCTCAATGCTTATACCAAACCTGAGACTCTTCCTATAACATGAGATGTGATATCCAACTCCTTCCCGTTCCAAACCTGAGACCCTTCCTATAGCATGAGATGTGATATCCAACTCCTTCCCATTCCAATCCTGAGACCCTTCCGATAGCATGAGATGTGATATCTCAATGCTTCTAATACCAAACTTGTGATCCTTCCTATAATAAGAGATGTGATATCCAAATCCTTCCCCTTCCAAACCTGAGACCCTCCCTTTAGCATGAGATGTGATATCTCAATGCCTCTAATACCAAACCTGAGATCCTTCCAATAGCATGAGATGTCATATCTCAATGCTTCTAATACCAAACCTGAGATCCTTCAGATAGCATGAGATGTGATATCTCAATGCTTCTAATACCAAACCTGAGATCATTCCTATAACACGAGATGTAATATCCAAATCCTTCCCCTTCCAAACCTGAGACCCTCCATTTAGCATGAGATGTGATATCCAACTCCTTCCCATTCCAATCCTGAGACCCTTCCTATAGCATGAGATGTGATGTCTCAATGCTTCTAATACAAAACCTGAGATCCTTCCTATAACTTGAGATGTGATATCCAACTCCTTCCCATTCCAATCCTGAGACCCTTCCGATAGCATGAGATGTGATATCTCAATGCTTCTAATACCAAACTTGTGATCCTTCCTATAATAAGAGATGTGATATCCAAATCCTTCCCCTTCCAAACCTGAGACCCTCCCTTTAGCATGAGATGTGATATCTCAATGCCTCTAATACCAAACCTGAGATCCTTCCAATAGCATGAGATGTCATATCTCAATGCTTCTAATACCAAACCTGAGATCCTTCCTATAACATGAGATGTGATATCCAAATCCTTCCCCTTCCAAACCTGAGACCCTCCCTTTAGCATGAGATGTGATATCCAACTCCTTCCCATTCCAATCCTGAGACCCTTCCTATAGCATGAGATGTGATATCTCAATGCCTCTAATACCAAAACTGACATCCTACCTCTAACATGAAATGTGATATCCAACTCCTTCCCTTTCCAAACGTGAGACCCTCCCTATAGCATGAGATGTGATATCCAAGTCCTTCCCATTCCAATCCTGAGACCCTTCCTATAGCATGAGATGTGATATCTCAATGCTTCTAATACCAAACCTGAGACCCTTCCTATAACATAAGATGGGATATCCAACTCCTTTCCATTCCAATCCTGAGACCCTTCCGATTGCAGAGATGTGATATCTCAATGCTTATACCAAACCTGAGACCCTTCCTGTGGCATGAGATGTCATATACAACTCCTTCCCATTCCAATCCTGAGACCCTTCCTATAGCATGAGATGTGATATCCAACTCCTTCCCATTCCAATCCTGAGACCCTTCCTATAGCATGAGATATGATATCTCAATGCTTCTAACACCAAACCTGAGATCCTTCAGATAGCATGAGATGTGATATCTCAATGCTTCTAATACCAAACCTGAGATCATTCCTATAACACGAGATGTAATATCCAAATCCTTCCCCTTCCAAACCTGAGACCCTCCATTTAGCATGAGATGTGATATCCAACTCCTTCCCATTCCAATCCTGAGACCCTTCCTATAGCATGAGATGTGATGTCTCAATGCTTCTAATACAAAACCTGAGATCCTTCCTATAACTTGAGATGTGATATCCAACTCCTTCCCATTCCAATCCTGAGACACTTCCTATAGCATGAGAAGTGATATCTCAATGCTTATACCAAACCTGAGACCCTTCCTACGGCATGAGATGTCATATACAACTCCTTCCCATTCCAATCCTGAGACCCGTCCTATAGCATGAGATGTGATATCTCAATGCTTATACCAAACCTGACACCCTTCCTATAGCATGAGATGTGATATCCAACTACTTCCCATTCCAATCCTGAGACCCTTCCTATAGTATGAGATGTGATATCCAACTCCTTCCCTTTCCAAACCTGAGAGCCTATCTATAGCATGAGATGTGATATCCAAGTCCTTCCCATTCCAATCCTGAGAACCTTCCTATAGCATGAGATGTGATATCTCAATGCTTCTAATACCAAACCTGAGACCCTTCCTATAGCATGAGATGTGATATCCAACTACTTCCCATTCCAATCCTGAGACCCTTCCTATAGCATGAGATGTGATATCCAACTCCTTCCATTCCACTCCTGAGACCTGTCCTATAGCATGAGATGTGATATCTCAATGCTTATACCAAACCTGAGACCCTTCCTATAGCATGAGATGTGATATCCAACTACTTCCCATTCCAATCCTGAGACCCTTCCTATAGCATGAGATGTGATATCCAACTCGTTCCCTTTCCAAACCTGAGAGCCTATCTATAGCATGAGATGGGATATCCAACTCCTTCCCATTCCAATCCTGAGACACTTCCGATAGCAGAGATGTGATATCTGAATGCTTATACCACACCTGAGACCCTTCCTATAACATGAGATGTGATATCCAACTCCTTCCCGTTCCAAACCTGAGACCCTTCCTTTAGCATGAGATGTAATATCCAGCTCCTTCCCATTCCAATCCTGAGACCCTTCCGATAGCATGAGATGTGATATCTCAATGCTTCTAATACCAAACCTGTGATCCTTCCTATAACATGAGATGTGATATCCAAATCCTACCCCTTCCAAACCTGAGACCCTCCCTTTAGCATGAGATGTGATATCCAACTTCTTCCCATTCCAATCCTGAGACCCTTACTATAGCATGAGATGTGATATCTCAATGCTTATACCAAACCTGAGACCCTTCCTTTAGCATGAGATGTGATATCCAACTCCTTCCCATTCCAATCCTGAGACCCTTCCTATAGCATGAGATGTGATGTCTCAATGCTTCTAATACCAAACCTGAGATCCTTCCTATAACATGAGATGTGATATCCAACTCCTTCCATTCCAATCCTGAGAAACGTCCTATAGCATGAGATGTGATATCTCAATGCTTATACCAAACCTGAGACCCTTCCTATAGCATGAGATGTGATATCCAACTACTTCCCATTCCAATCCTGAGACCCTTCCTATACCATGAGATGTGATATCCAACTCCTTCCCTTTCCAAACCTGAGAGCCTATCTATAGCATGAGATGTGATATCCAAGTCCTTCCCATTCCAATCCTGAGACCCTTCCTATAGCATGAGATGTGATATCTCAATGCTTCTAATACCAAACCTGAGATCCTTCCTCTAACATGAAATGTGATATCCAACTCCTTCCCGTTCCAAACCTGAGAGCCTATCTATAGCATGATATGTGATATCCAAGTCCTTCCCATTCAAATCCTTAGACCCTTCCTACAGCATGCAATATGATATCTCAATGATTCTAATAACAAACCTGAGACCCGTCCTATAACATGAGATGGGATATCCAACTCCTTCCCATTCCACTCCTGAGACACTTCCGATAGCAGAGATGTGATATCTCAATGCTTATACCAAACCTGAGACCCTTCCTATAACATGAGATGTGATATCCAACTCCTTCCCGTTCCAAACCTGAGACCCTTCCTTTAGATTGAGATGTGATATCCAGCTCCTTCCCATTCCAATCCTGAGACCCTTACTATAGCATGAGATGTGATATCTCAATGCTTATACCAAACATGAGACCCTTCCTTTAGCATGAGATGTGATATCCAACTCCTTCCCATTCCAATCCTGAGACCCTTCCTATAGCATGAGATGAGATGTGATGTCTCAAAGCTTCTAATACCAAACCTGAGATCCTTCCTATAACATGAGATGTGATATCAAACTCCTTCCATTCCAATCCTGAGAAACGTCCTATAGCATGAGATGTGATATCTCAATGCTTATACCAAACCTGAGACCCTTCCTATAGCATGAGATGTGATATCCAACTACTTCCCATTCTAATCCTGAGACCCTTCCTATACCATGAGATGTGATATCCAACTCCTTCCCTTTCCAAACCTGAGAGCCTATCTATAGCATGAGATGTGATATCCAAGTCCTTCCCATTCCAATCCTGAGACCCTTCCTATAGCATGAGATGTGATATCTCAATGCTTCTAATACCAAACCTGAGATCCTTCCTCTAACATGAAATGTGATATCCAACTCCTTCCCGTTCCAAACCTGAGAGCCTATCTATAGCATGATATGTGATATCCAAGTCCTTCCCATTCAAATCCTTAGACCCTTCCTACAGCATGCAATATGATATCTCAATGATTCTAATAACAAACCTGAGACCCGTCCTATAACATGAGATGGGATATCCAACTCCTTCCCATTCCACTCCTGAGACACTTCCGATAGCAGAGATGTGATATCTCAATGCTTATACCAAACCTGAGACCCTTCCTATAACATGAGATGTGATATCCAACTCCTTCCCGTTCCAAACCTGAGACCCTTCCTTTAGATTGAGATGTGATATCCAGCTCCTTCCCATTCCAATCCTGAGACACTTCCGATAGCATGAGATGTGATATCTCAATGCTTCTAATATCAAAACTGAGACCCTCCCTATAGCATGATATGGGATATCTAAGTCCTTCCCATTCCAATCCTGAGACCCTTCCTATAGCATGAGATGTGATATCTCAATGCTTCTACCAAACCTGAGACCCTTCCTTTAGCATGAGATGTGATATCCAACTCCTTCCCATTCCAGTCCTGAGACCCTTCCTATAGCATGAGATATGATATCTCAATACATCTAATACCAAACCTGAAATCCTTCCGATAACATGAGATGTGATATCCAAATGCTTCCCCTTCCAAACCTGAGACTCTCCCTTTAGCATGAGATGTGATATCCAACTCCTTCCCATTCCAATCCTGAGACCCTTCTAATAGCATGAGATGTGATATCTCAATGTTTCTAATACCAAACCTGAGATCCTTCCTATAACATGAGATGTGATATCCAACTCCTTCCCATTCCAATCCTGAGACCCTTCCTATAGCATGAGAAGTGATATCTCCATGCTTATACCAAACCTGAGACCCTTCCTATAGCATGAGATGTGATATTCAACTCCTTCCCATTCCAATCCTGAGACCCTTCCTATAGCATGAGAAGTGATAACTCCATGCATATACCAAACCTGAGACCCTTCCTATAGCATGAGATGTGATATCCAAATCCTTCCCATTCCAATCCTGAGCCACTTCCGATAGCAGAGATGTGCTATCTCAATGCTTATACCAAACCTGAGACCCTTCCTATAACATGAGATGTGATATCCAACTCATTCCCGTTCCAAACCTGAGACACTTCCTATAGCATATGTGATATCCAACTCCTTCTCATTCCAAACATGAGACCCTTCCTATAGCAAGAATGTAATATCCAACTCCTACCCATTCCAATCCTGAGACCATTCCTATAGCATGAGATGTGATATCTCAATGCTTATACCAAACCTGAGACTCTTCCTATAACATGAGATGTGATATCCAACTCCTTCCCGTTCCAAACCTGAGACCCTTCCTATAGCATGAGATGTGATATCCAACTCCTTCCCATTCCAAACCTGAGACCTTTCCGATAGCATGAGATGTGATATCTCAATGCTTCTAATACCAAACTTGTGATCCTTCCTATAATAAGAGATGTGATATCCAAATCCTTCCCCTTCCAAACCTGAGACCCTCCCTTTAGCATGAGATGTGATATCTCAATGCCTCTAATACCAAACCTGAGATCCTTCCAATAGCATGAGATGTCATATCTCAATGCTTCTAATACCAAACCTGAGATCCTTCCTATAACATGAGATGTGATATCCAAATCCTTCCCCTTCCAAACCTGAGACCCTCCCTTTAGCATGAGATGTGATATCCAACTCCTTCCCATTCCAATCCTGAGACCCTTCTGATAGCATGAGATGTGATATCTCAATGCCTCTAATACCAAAACTGAGATCCTACCTCTAACATGAAATGTGATATCCAACTCCTTCCCTTTCCAAACTTGAGACCCTCCCTATAGCATGAGATGTGATATCCAAGTCCTTCCCATTCCAATCCTGAGACCCTTCCTATAGCATGAGATGTGATATCTCAATGCTTCTAATACCAAACCTGAGACCCTTCCTATAACATAGGATGGGATATCCAACTCCTTTCCATTCCAATCCTGAGACCCTTCCGATTGCAGAGATGTGATATCTCAATGCTTATACCAAACCTGAGACCCTTCCTGTGGCATGAGATGTCATACACAACTCCTTCCCATTCCAATCCTGAGACCCTTCCTATAGCATGAGATGTGATATCCAACTCCTTCCCATTCCAATCCTGAGACCCTTCCTATAGCATGAGATGTGATATCTCAATGCTTCTAATACCAAACCTGAGATCATTCCTATAACACGAGATGTAATATCCAAATCCTTCCCCTTCCAAACCTGAGACCCTCCCTTTAGCATGAGATGTGATATCCAACTCCTTCCCATTCCAATCCTGAGACCCTTCCTATAGCATGAGATGTGATGTCTCAATGCTTCTAATACAAAACCTGAGATCCTTCCTATAACTTGAGATGTGATATCCAACTCCTTCCCATTCCAATCCTGAGACACTTCCTATATCATGAGAAGTGATATCTCAATGCTTATACCAAACCTGAGACCCTTCCTACGGCATGAGATGTCATATACAACTCCTTCCCATTCCAATCCTGAGACCCGTCCTATAGCATGAGATGTGATATCTCAATGCTTATACCAAACCTGACACCCTTCCTATAGCATGAGATGTGATATCCAACTACTTCCCATTCCAATCCTGAGACCCTTCCTATAGTATGAGATGTGATATCCAACTCCTTCCCTTTCCAAACCTGAGAGCCTATCTATAGCATGAGATGTGATATCCAAGTCCTTCCCATTCCAATCCTGAGACCCTTCCTATAGCATGAGATGTGATATCTCAATGCTTCTAATACCAAACATGAGACCCTTCCTATAGCATGAGATGTGATATCCAACTACTTCCCATTCCAATCCTGAGACCCTTCCTATAGCATGAGATGTGATATCCAACTCCTTCCATTCCACTCCTGAGACCTGTCCTATAGCATGAGATGTGATATCTCAATGCTTATACCAAACCTGAGACCCTTCCTATAGCATGAGATGTGATATCCAACTACTTCCCATTCCAATCCTGAGACCCTTCCTATAGCATGAGATGGGATATCCAACTCCTTCCCATTCCAATCCTGAGACACTTCCGATAGCAGAGATGTGATATCTGAATGCTTATACCACACCTGAGACCCTTCCTATAACATGAGATGTGATATCCAACTCCTTCCCGTTCCAAACCTGAGACCCTTCCTTTAGCATGAGATGTAATATCCAGCTCCTTCCCATTCCAATCCTGAGACACTTCCGATAGCATGAGATGTGATATCTCAAAGCTTCTAATATCAAAACTGAGACCCTCCCTATAGCATGATATGTGATACCTAAGTCCTTCCCATTCCAATCCTGAGACCCTTCCTGTAGCATGAGATGTGATATCTCAATGCTTCTACCAAACCTGAGACCCTTCCTTTAGCATGAGATGTGATATCCAACTCCTTCCCATTCCAGTCCTGAGACCCTTCCTATAGCATGAGATATGATATCTCAATACTTCTAATACCAAACCTGAGATCCTTCCGATAACATGAGATGTGATATCCAAATCCTTCCCCTTCCAAACCTGAGACCCTCCCTTTAGCATGAGATGTGATATCCAACTCCTTCCCATTCCAATCCTGAGACCCTTCTGATAGCATGAGATGTGATATCTCAATGCTTCTAATACCAAACCTGAGATCCTTCCTATAACATGAGATGTGATATCCAACTCCTTCCCATTCCAATCCTGAGACCCTTCCTATAGCATGAGAAGTGATATCTCCATGCGTATACCAAACCTGAGACCCTTCCTATAGCATGAGATGTGATATCCAATCCCTTCCCATCCCAATCCTGAGACACCTCCGATAGCAGAGATGTGATATCTCAATGCTTATACCAAACCTGAGACTCTTCCTATAACATGAGATGTGATATCCAACTTCTTCCCGTTCCAAACCTGAGACCCTTCCTATAGCATGAGATGAGATATCCAACTCCTTCCCAGTCCAATCCTGAGACCCTTCCGATAGCATGAGATGTGATATCTCAATGCTTCTAATACCAAACCTGAGATCCTTCCTATAACATGAGATGTGATATCCAACTCCTTCCATTTCCAATCCTGAGACCCTTCCTATAGCATGAGAAGTGATATCTCCATGCTTATACCAAACCTGAGACCCTTCCTATAGCATGAGATGTGATATCCAATTTCTTCCCATTCCAATCCTGAGACCCTTCCTATAGCATGAGAAGTGATATCTCCATGTGTATACCAAACCTGAGACCCTTCCTATAGCATGAGATGTGATATCCAAATCCTTACCATTCCAATCCTGAGACCCTTCCTATAGCATGAGATGTGATATCTCAATGCTTATACCAAACCAGAGACCCGTCCTATAACATGAGATGGGATATCCAACTCCTTCCCATTCCAATCCTGAGCCACTTCCAATAGCAGAGATGTGATATCTCAATGCTTATACCAAACCTGAGACCCTTCCTATAACATGAGATGTGATATCCAACTCATTCCCGTTCCAAACCTAAGACACTTCCTATAGCATATGTGATATCCAACTCCTTCCCATTCCAAACATGAGACCCTTCTTATAGAAAGAATGTAATATCCAACTCCTACCCATTCCAATCCTGAGACCATTCCTATAGCATGAGATGTGATATATCAATGCTTCTAATACCAAACCTGAGATCCTTCCTATGACATGAAATGTGATATCCAAATCCTTCCCATTCCAAACCTGAGACCCTTCCTACAGCATGCGATGTGATATCTCAATGCTTCTAATATCAAACCTGAGACCCATCCTATAACATGAGATGGGATATCCAACTCCTTCCCGTTCCAAACCTGATACCCTTCCTATAGCATGAGATGTGATATCCAATTCCTTCCCATCCCAATCCTGAGACACCTCCGATAGCAGAGATGTGATATCTCAATTCTTATACCAAACCTGAGACTCTTCCTATAACATGAGATGTGATATCCAAATCCTTCCCGTTCCAAACCTGAGACCCTTCCTATAGCATGAGATCTGATATCCAACTCCTTCCCCTTCCAAACCTGAGACCCTCCCTTTAGCATGAGATGTGATATCCAACTCCTTCCCATTCCAATCCTGAGACCCTTCTGATAGCATGAGATGTGATATCTCAATGCTTCTAATACCAAACCTGAGATCCTTCCTATAACATGAGATGTGATATCCAACTCCTTCCCATTCCAATCCTGAGACCCTTCCTATAGCATGAGAAGTGATATCTCCATGCGTATACCAAACCTGAGACCCTTCCTATAGCATGAGATGTGATATCCAATCCCTTCCCATCCCAATCCTGAGACACCTCCGATAGCAGAGATGTGATATCTCAATGCTTATACCAAACCTGAGACTCTTCCTATAACATGAGATGTGATATCCAACTTCTTCCCGTTCCAAACCTGAGACCCTTCCTATAGCATGAGATGAGATATCCAACTCCTTCCCATTCCAATCCTGAGACCCTTCCGATAGCATGAGATGTGATATCTCAATGCTTCTAATACCAAACCTGAGATCCTTCCTATAACATGAGATGTGATATCCAACTCCTTCCATTTCCAATCCTGAGACCCTTCCTATAGCATGAGAAGTGATATCTCCATGCTTATACCAAACCTGAGACCCTTCCTATAGCATGAGATGTGATATCCAATTTCTTCCCATTCCAATCCTGAGACCCTTCCTATAGCATGAGAAGTGATATCTCCATGTGTATACCAAACCTGAGACCCTTCCTATAGCATGAGATGTGATATCCAAATCCTTACCATTCCAATCCTGAGACCCTTCCTATAGCATGAGATGTGATATCTCAATGCTTATACCAAACCAGAGACCCGTCCTATAACATGAGATGGGATATCCAACTCCTTCCCATTCCAATCCTGAGCCACTTCCAATAGCAGAGATGTGATATCTCAATGCTTATACCAAACCTGAGACCCTTCCTATAACATGAGATGTGATATCCAACTCATTCCCGTTCCAAACCTAAGACACTTCCTATAGCATATGTGATATCCAACTCCTTCCCATTCCAAACATGAGACCCTTCTTATAGAAAGAATGTAATATCCAACTCCTACCCATTCCAATCCTGAGACCATTCCTATAGCATGAGATGTGATATATCAATGCTTCTAATACCAAACCTGAGATCCTTCCTATGACATGAAATGTGATATCCAAATCCTTCCCATTCCAAACCTGAGACCCTTCCTACAGCATGCGATGTGATATCTCAATGCTTCTAATATCAAACCTGAGACCCATCCTATAACATGAGATGGGATATCCAACTCCTTCCCGTTCCAAACCTGATACCCTTCCTATAGCATGAGATGTGATATCCAATTCCTTCCCATCCCAATCCTGAGACACCTCCGATAGCAGAGATGTGATATCTCAATTCTTATACCAAACCTGAGACTCTTCCTATAACATGAGATGTGATATCCAAATCCTTCCCGTTCCAAACCTGAGACCCTTCCTATAGCATGAGATCTGATATCCAACTCCTTCCCATTCCAATCCTGAGACCCTTCCTATAACATGAGATGGGAATATCCAACTCCTTCCCATTCCAATCCTGAGACCCTTCCGATAGCAGAAATGTGATATCTCAATGCTTATACCAAACCTGAGATCCTTCCTATAACATGAGATGTGATATCCAACTCCTTCCCATTCCAATCCTGAGACCCTTCCTATAGCATGAGATGTGATATCTCACTGCTTATACCAAACCTGAGACCCTTCCTATAGCATGAGATGTGATATCCAACTCCTTCCCATTCCAATCCTGAGACCCTTCCTATAGCATGAGATGTGATATCTCAATGCTTCTAATATCAAACTTGAGACCCTCATTATAGCATGAGATGTGATATCCAAGTCCTTCCCATTCCAATCCTGAGACACTTCCTATAGCATGAGATGTGATATCTCAATGCTTCTAACAAAACTGAGACTCTTCCTGTAACATGAGATGGGATATCCAACTCCTTCCCATTCCAAGCATGAGACCCTTCCGATAGCAGAGATGTGATATCTCAAAGCTTATACCAAACCTGAGACCCTTCCTACGGCATGAAATGTCATATACAACTCCTTCCCATTCCAATCCTGAGACCCTTCCTATAGCATGAGATGTGATATCTCAATGCTTATACCAAACCTGAGACCCTTCCTATAGCATGAGATGTGATATCTGAATGCTTATACCACACCTGAGACCCTTCCTATAACATGAGATGTGATATCCAACTCCTTCCCGTTCCAAACCTGAGACCCTTCCTTTAGCATGAGATGTAATATCCAGCTCCTTCCCATTCCAATCCTGAGACACTTCCGATAGCATGAGATGTGATATCTCAAAGCTTCTAATATCAAAACTGAGACCCTCCCTATAGCATGATATGTGATATCTAAGTCCTTCCCATTCCAATCCTGAGACCCTTCCTGTAGCATGAGATGTGATATCTCAATGCTTCTACCAAACCTGAGACCCTTCCTTTAGCATGAGATGTGATATCCAACTCCTTCCCATTCCAGTCCTGAGACCCTTCCTATTGCATGAGATATGATATCTCAATACTTCTAATACCAAACCTGAGATCCTTCCGATAACATGAGATGTGATATCCAAATCCTTCCCCTTCCAAACCTGAGACCCTCCCTTTAGCATGAGGTGTGATATCCAACTCCTTCCCATTCCAATCCTGAGACCCTTCTGATAGCATGAGATGTGATATCTCAATGCTTCTAATACCAAACCTGAGATCCTTCCTATAACATGAGATGTGATATCCAACTCCTTCCCATTCCAATCCTGAGACCCTTCCTATAGCATGAGAAGTGATATCTCCATGCGTATACCAAACCTGAGACCCTTCCTATAGCATGAGATGTGATATCCAATTCCTTCCCATCCCAATCCTGAGACACCTCCGATAGCAGAGATGTGATATCTCAATGCTTATACCAAACCTGAGACTCTTCCTATAACATGAGATGTGATATCCAACTTCTTCCCGTTCCAAACCTGAGACCCTTCCTATAGCATGAGATGAGATATCCAACTCCTTCCCATTCCAATCCTGAGACCCTTCCGATAGCATGAGATGTGATATCTCAATGCTTCTAATACCAAACCTGAGATCCTTCCTATAACATGAGATGTGATATCCAACTCCTTCCAATTCCAATCCTGAGACCCTTCCTATAGCATGAGAAGTGATATCTCCATGCTTATACCAAACCTGAGACCCTTCCTATAGCATGAGATGTGATATCCAATTTCTTCCCATTCCAATCCTGAGACCCTTCCTATAGCATGAGAAGTGATATCTCCATGTGTATACCAAACCTGAGACCCTTCCTATAGCATGAGATGTGATATCCAAATCCTTACCATTCCAATCCTGAGACCCTTCCTATAGCATGAGATGTGATATCTCAATGCTTATACCAAACCAGAGACCCGTCCTATAACATGAGATGGGATATCCAACTCCTTCCCATTCCAATCCTGAGCCACTTCCAATAGCAGAGATGTGATATCTCAATGCTTATACCAAACCTGAGACCCTTCCTATAACATGAGATGTGATATCCAACTCATTCCCGTTCCAACCCTAAGACACTTCCTATAGCATATGTGATATCCAACTCCTTCCCATTCCAAACATGAGACCCTTCTTATAGAAAGAATGTAATATCCAACTCCTACCCATTCCAATCCTGAGACCATTCCTATAGCATGAGATGTGATATATCAATGCTTCTAATACCAAACCTGAGATCCTTCCTATGACATGAAATGTGATATCCAAATCCTTCCCATTCCAAACCTGAGACCCTTCCTACAGCATGCGATTTGATATCTCAATGCTTCTAATATCAAACCTGAGACCCGTCCTATAACATGAGATGGGATATCCAACTCCTTCCCGTTCCAAACCTGATACCCTTCCTATAGCATGAGATGTGATATCCAATTAATTCCCATCCCAATCCTGAGACACCTCCGATAGCAGAGATGTGATATCTCAATTCTTATACCAAACCTGAGACTCTTCCTATAACATGAGATGTGATATCCAAATCCTTCCCGTTCCAAACCTGAGACCCTTCCTATAGCATGAGATCTGATATCCAACTCCTTCCCATTCCAATCCTGAGACCCTTCCTATAACATGAGATGGGAATATCCAACTCCTTCCCATTCCAATCCTGAGACCCTTCCGATAGCAGAAATGTGATATCTCAATGCTTATACCAAACCTGAGACCCTTCCTATAACATGAGATGTGATATCCAACTCATTACCGTTCCAAACCTAAGACACTTCCTATAGCATATGTGATATCCAACTCCTTCCCATTCCAAACATGAGACCCTTCTTATAGAAAGAATGTAATATCCAACTCCTACCCATTCCAATCCTGAGACCATTCCTATAGCATGAGATGTGATATATCAATGCTTCTAATACCAAACCTGAGATCCTTCCTATGACATGAAATGTGATATCCAAATCCTTCCCATTCCAAACCGGAGACCCTTCCTACAGCATGCGATGTGATATCTCAATGCTTCTAATATCAAACCTGAGACCCATCCTATAACATGAGATGGGATATCCAACTCCTTCCCGTTCCAAACCTGATACCCTTCCTATAGCATGAGATGTGATATCCAATTCCTTCCCATCCCAATCCTGAGACACCTCCGATAGCAGAGATGTGATATCTCAATTCTTATACCAAACCTGAGACTCTTCCTATAACATGAGATGTGATATCCAAATCCTTCCCGTTCCAAACCTGAGACCCTTCCTATAGCATGAGATCTGATATCCAACTCCTTCCCATTCCAATCCTGAGACCCTTCCTATAACATGAGATGGGAATATCCAACTCCTTCCCATTCCAATCCTGAGACCCTTCCGATAGCAGAAATGTGATATCTCAATGCTTATACCAAACCTGAGATCCTTCCTATAACATGAGATGTGATATCCAACTCCTTCCCATTCCAATCCTGAGACCCTTCCTATAGCATGAGATGTGATATCTCACTGCTTATACCAAACCTGAGACCCTTCCTATAGCATGAGATGTGATATCCAACTCCTTCCCATTCCAATCCTGAGACCCTTCCTATAGCATGAGATGTGATATCTCAATGCTTCTAATATCAAACTTGAGACCCTCATTATAGCATGAGATGTGATATCCAAGTCCTTCCCATTCCAATCCTGAGACACTTCCTATAGCATGAGATGTGATATCTCAATGCTTCTAACAAAACTGAGACTCTTCCTGTAACATGAGATGGGATATCCAACTCCTTCCCATTCCAAGCATGAGACCCTTCCGATAGCAGAGATGTGATATCTCAAAGCTTATACCAAACCTGAGACCCTTCCTACGGCATGAAATGTCATATACAACTCCTTCCCATTCCAATCCTGAGACCCTTCCTATAGCATGAGATGTGATATCTCAATGCTTATACCAAACCTGAGACCCTTCCTATAGCATGAGATGTGATATCTGAATGCTTATACCACACCTGAGACCCTTCCTATAACATGAGATGTGATATCCAACTCCTTCCCGTTCCAAACCTGAGACCCTTCCTTTAGCATGAGATGTAATATCCAGCTCCTTCCCATTCCAATCCTGAGACACTTCCGATAGCATGAGATGTGATATCTCAAAGCTTCTAATATCAAAACTGAGACCCTCCCTATAGCATGATATGTGATATCTAAGTCCTTCCCATTCCAATCCTGAGACCCTTCCTGTAGCATGAGATGTGATATCTCAATGCTTCTACCAAACCTGAGACCCTTCCTTTAGCATGAGATGTGATATCCAACTCCTTCCCATTCCAGTCCTGAGACCCTTCCTATTGCATGAGATATGATATCTCAATACTTCTAATACCAAACCTGAGATCCTTCCGATAACATGAGATGTGATATCCAAATCCTTCCCCTTCCAAACCTGAGACCCTCCCTTTAGCATGAGATGTGATATCCAACTCCTTCCCATTCCAATCCTGAGACCCTTCTGATAGCATGAGATGTGATATCTCAATGCTTCTAATACCAAACCTGAGATCCTTCCTATAACATGAGATGTGATATCCAACTCCTTCCCATTCCAATCCTGAGACCCTTCCTATAGCATGAGAAGTGATATCTCCATGCGTATACCAAACCTGAGACCCTTCCTATAGCATGAGATGTGATATCCAATTCCTTCCCATCCCAATCCTGAGACACCTCCGATAGCAGAGATGTGATATCTCAATGCTTATACCAAACCTGAGACTCTTCCTATAACATGAGATGTGATATCCAACTTCTTCCCGTTCCAAACCTGAGACCCTTCCTATAGCATGAGATGAGATATCCAACTCCTTCCCATTCCAATCCTGAGACCCTTCCGATAGCATGAGATGTGATATCTCAATGCTTCTAATACCAAACCTGAGATCCTTCCTATAACATGAGATGTGATATCCAACTCCTTCCAATTCCAATCCTGAGACCCTTCCTATAGCATGAGAAGTGATATCTCCATGCTTATACCAAACCTGAGACCCTTCCTATAGCATGAGATGTGATATCCAATTTCTTCCCATTCCAATCCTGAGACCCTTCCTATAGCATGAGAAGTGATATCTCCATGTGTATACCAAACCTGAGACCCTTCCTATAGCATGAGATGTGATATCCAAATCCTTACCATTCCAATCCTGAGACCCTTCCTATAGCATGAGATGTGATATCTCAATGCTTATACCAAACCAGAGACCCGTCCTATAACATGAGATGGGATATCCAACTCCTTCCCATTCCAATCCTGAGCCACTTCCAATAGCAGAGATGTGATATCTCAATGCTTATACCAAACCTGAGACCCTTCCTATAACATGAGATGTGATATCCAACTCATTCCCGTTCCAACCCTAAGACACTTCCTATAGCATATGTGATATCCAACTCCTTCCCATTCCAAACATGAGACCCTTCTTATAGAAAGAATGTAATATCCAACTCCTACCCATTCCAATCCTGAGACCATTCCTATAGCATGAGATGTGATATATCAATGCTTCTAATACCAAACCTGAGATCCTTCCTATGACATGAAATGTGATATCCAAATCCTTCCCATTCCAAACCTGAGACCCTTCCTACAGCATGCGATTTGATATCTCAATGCTTCTAATATCAAACCTGAGACCCGTCCTATAACATGAGATGGGATATCCAACTCCTTCCCGTTCCAAACCTGATACCCTTCCTATAGCATGAGATGTGATATCCAATTAATTCCCATCCCAATCCTGAGACACCTCCGATAGCAGAGATGTGATATCTCAATTCTTATACCAAACCTGAGACTCTTCCTATAACATGAGATGTGATATCCAAATCCTTCCCGTTCCAAACCTGAGACCCTTCCTATAGCATGAGATCTGATATCCAACTCCTTCCCATTCCAATCCTGAGACCCTTCCTATAACATGAGATGGGAATATCCAACTCCTTCCCATTCCAATCCTGAGACCCTTCCGATAG
Organism: Ambystoma mexicanum; assembly: GCF_040938575.1. Classification (NCBI taxonomy): domain Eukaryota; kingdom Metazoa; phylum Chordata; class Amphibia; order Caudata; family Ambystomatidae; genus Ambystoma; species Ambystoma mexicanum. The sequence continues at coordinate 1,153,036,620 of NC_090934.1, forward strand.
CAGAAATGTGATATCTCAATGCTTATACCAAACCTGAGATCCTTCCTATAACATGAGATGTGATATCCAACTCCTTCCCATTCCAATCCTGAGACCCTTCCTATAGCATGAGATGTGATATCTCACTGCTTATACCAAACCTGAGACCCTTCCTATAGCATGAGATGTGATATCCAACTCCTTCCCATTCCAATCCTGAGACCCTTTCTATAGCATGAGATGTGATATCTCAATGCTTCTAATATCAAACTTGAGACCCTCCCTATAGCATGAGATGTGATATCCAAGTCCTTCCCATTCCAATCCTGAGACACTTCCTATAGCATGAGATGTGATATCTCAATGCTTCTAACAAAACTGAGACTCTTCCTGTAACATGAGATGGGATATCCAACTCCTTCCCATTCCGAGCATGAGACCCTTCCGATAGCAGAGATGTGATATCTCAAAGCTTATACCAAACCTGAGACCCTTCCTACGGCATGAAATGTCATATACAACTCCTTCCCATTCCAATCCTGAGACCCTTCCTATAGCATGGGATGTGATATCTCAATGCTTATACCAAACCTGAGACCCTTCCTATAGCATGAGATGTGATATTCAACTCCTTCCCATCCCAATCCTGAGACACTTGCGATTGCAGAGATGTGATATCTCAATGCTTATACCAAACCTGAGACTCTTCCTATAACATGAGATGGGATATCCTACTCCTTCCCGTTCCAAACCTGAGACCCTTCCTATAGCATGAGATGTGATATCCAAGTCCTTCCCATTCCAATCCTGAGACACTTCCTATAACATGAGATGTGATGTCTCAATGCTTCTAATACCAAACCTGAGATCTATCCTATAACATGAGATGTGATATCCAACTCCTTCCCATTCCAATCCTGAGACCCTTCCTATAGCATGAGATGTGATATCTCAATGCCTCTTTACCAAACCTGAGATCCTACCTCTAACATGAAATGTGATATCCAACTCCTTCCCCTTCCAAACCTGAGAGCCTTCCTATAGCATGAGATGTGATATCCAAGTCCTTCCCATTCCAATCCTGAGACCCTTCCTATAACATCAGATGTGATATCCAACTCCTTCCCATTCCAACCTGAGACCCTTCCTATAGCATGAGATGGGATATCCAACTCCTTCCAAATCCATTCCTGATACCCTTCCGATAGCATGAGATGTGATATCCCAATGCTTCTACAAAACCTGAGATCCATACATGGCATGAGATGTGATATCAAACTCCTTCCCATTCCAATCCTGAGACACTTCCTATAGCATGAGATGTGATATCTCAATGCTTCTAATACCAAACCTGAGACTCTTCCTATAACATGAGATGGGATATCCAACTCCTTCCCATTCCAATCCTGAGACCCTTCCGATAGCAGGGATGTGATATCTCAATGCTTCTGATACCAAACCTCAGATCCTTCCTATAACATCAGATGTGATCTCCAACTCCTTCCCATTCCCATCCTGAGACTCTTCCTATAGCATGAGATGTGATATCTCAATGCTTATACCAAACCTGAGACCCTTCCTATAGCATGAGATGTGATATCCAACTCCTTCCCATTCCAATCCTGAGACCCTTCCTATAGCATGAGATGTGATATCTCAATGCCTCTAATACCAAACCTGAGATCCTTCCTCTAACATGAAATGTGATATCCAACTCCTTCCCTTTCCAAACCTGAGAGCCTACCTATAGCATGAGATGTGATATCCAAGTCCTTCCCATTCCAATCCTTAGACCCTTCCTACAGCATGCAATATGATATCTCAATGATTCTAATAACAAACCTGAGACCCGTCCTATAACATGAGATGGGATATCCAACTCCTTCCCATTCCAATCCTGAGACACTTCCGATAGCAGAGATGTGATATCTCAATGCTTATACCAAACCTGAGACCCTTCCTATAGCATGAGATGTGATATCCAACTCCTTCCCGTTCCAAACCTGAGACCCTTCCTATAGCATATGTGATATCCAACTGCTTCCCATTCCAAACATGAGACCCTTCCTATAGCAAGAATGTAATATCCAACTCCTTCCCATTCCAATCCTGAGACCCTTCCTACAGCATGCAATGTGATATCTCAATGCTTCTAATACCAAACCTGAGACCCGTCCTATAACATGAGATGGGATATCCAACTCCTTCCCGTTCCAAACCTGAGACCCTTCCTATAGCATGAGATGTGATATCCAACTCCTTCCCATCCCAATCCTGAGACCCTTCCTACAGCATGCAATGTGATATCTCAATGCTTATACCAAACCTGAGACTCTTCCTATAAAATGAGATGGGATATCCAACTCCTTCCCGTTCCAAACCTGAGACCCTTCCTATAGCATGAGATGTGATATCCAACTCCTTCCCATTCCAATCCTGAGACCCTTCCTATAGCATGAGATGTGATATCTCAATGCTTATACCAAACCTGATACCCTTCCTATAGCATGAGATGTGATATCCAACTCCTTCCCATTCCAATCCTGAGACCCTTCCTATAGCATGAGATGTGATATCTCAATGCTTATACCAAACCCGAGACCCTTCCTATAACATGAGATGTGATATCCAACTCCTTCCCGTTTCAAACCTGAGACCCTTCCTTTAGCATGAGATGTGATATCCAGCTCCTTCCCATTCCAATCCTGAGACACTTCCGATAGCATGAGATGTGATATCTCAATGCTTCTAATATCAAAACTGAGACCCTCTCTATAGCATGATATGTGATATCTAAGTCCTTCCCATTCCAATCCTGAGACCCTTCCTATAGCATGAGATGTGATATCTCAATGCTTCTACCAAACCTGAGACCCTTCCTTTAGCATGAGATGTGATATCCAACTCCTTCCCATTCCAGTCCTGAGACCCTTCCTATAGCATGAGATATGATATCTCAATACTTCTAATACCAAACCTGAGATCCTTCCGATAACATGAGATGTGATATCCAAATCCTTCCCCTTCCAAACCTGAGACTCTCCCTTTAGCATGAGATGTGATATCCAACTCCTTCCCATTCCAATCCTGAGACCCTTCTGATAGCATGAGATGTGATATCTCAATGTTTCTAATACCAAACCTGAGATCCTTCCTATAACATGAGATGTGATATCTCAATGCTTCTAATACCAAACCTGAGACCCTCCCTTTAGCATGAGATGTGATATCCGACTCCTTCCCATTCCAATCCTGAGACCCTTCTGATAGCATGAGATGTGATATCTCAATGCCTCTAATACCAAACCTGAGATCCTCCCAATAGCATGAGATGTGATATCTCAATGCTTCTAATACCAAACCTGAGATCCTTCCCATAACATGAGATGTAATACCCAAATCCTTCCCCTTCCAAACCTGAGACCCCCCCTTTAGTATGAGATGTGATATCCAACTCCTTCCCATTCCAATCCTGAGATCCTTCTGATAGCATGAGATGTGATATCTCAATGCCTCTAATACCAAACCTGAGATCCTACCTCTAACATGAAATGTGATATCCAACTCCTTCCCCTTCCAAACCTGAGAGCCTTCCTAGAGCTTGAGATGTGATATCCAAGTCCTTCCCATTCCAATCCTGAGACCCTTCCTAAAACATGAGAAGTGATATCCAACTCCTTCCCATTCCAACCTGAGACCCTTCCTTTAGCATGAGATGGGATATCCAACTCCTTCCAAATCCAATCCTGATACCCTTCCGATAGCATGAGATGTGATATCCCAATGCTTCTACAAAACCTGAGACCCATACATGGCATGAGATGTGATATCAAACTCCTTCCCATTCCAATTCTGAGACCCTTCCTATAGCTTGAGATGTGATATCCAACTCCTTCCCATTCCAATTCTGAGACCCTTCCTATAGCATGAGATGTGATATCTCAATGCTTCTAATACCAAACCTGAGACCCTTCCTATAACATGAGATGTGATATCCAAGTCCTTCCCATTCCAATCCTGAGACCCTTCCTATAGCATGAGATGTGATATCTCAATGCTTCTAATACCAAACCTGAGACCCTTCCTATAACATGAGATGTGATATCCAAGTCCTTCCCATTTCAATCCTGAGACCCTTCCTATAGCTTGAGATGTGATATCCAACTCCTTCCCATTCCAATTCTGAGACCCGTCCTATACCATGAGATGTGATATCTCAATGCTTCTAATGCCAAACCTGAGACCCCTCCTATAACGAGATGGGGTATCCAACTCCTTCCCATTCCAATCCTGAGACCCTTCCGATAGCAGAGATGTGATATCTCAATGCTTATACCAATCCTGAGACCCTTCCTATAGCATGAGATGTGATGTCTCAATGCTTCTAATACCAAACTTGAGTTCCTTGCTATAACATGAGATGTGATATCCAACTCCTTCCCATTCCAAATCCTGAGACACTTCCTATAGCATGAGAAGTGATATCTCCATGCTTATACCAAACCTGAGACCCTTCCTATAGCATGAGATGTGATATCCAAATCCTTCCCATTCCAATCCTGAGACCCTTCCTATAGCATGAGATGTGATATCCCAATGCTTATACCAAACCTGAGAGCCTACCTATAGCATGAGATGTGATATCCAAGTCCATCCCATTCCAATCCTTAGACGCTTCCTACAGCATGCGATGTGATATCTCAATGATTCTAATACCAAACCAGACACCCGTCCTGTAACATGAGATGGGATATCCAACTCCTTCCCGTTCCAAACCTGAGACCCTTCCTATAGCATATGTGATATCCAACTCCTTCCCATTCCAAACATGAGACCCTTCCTATAGCAAGAATGTAATATCCAACTCCTACCCATTCCAATCCTGAGACCATTCCTATAGCATGAGATGTGATATCTCAATGCTTCTAATACCAAACCTGAGATACTTCCTATGACATGAGATGTGATATCCAATTCCTTCCCATTCCAAACCTGAGATCCTTCCTACAGCATGCGATGTGATATCTCAATGCTTCTAATACCAAACCTGAGACCTGTCCTATAACATGAGATGGGATATCCAACTCCTTCCCGTTCCAAACCTGAGACCCTTCCTATAGCATGAGATGTGATATCCAACTCCTTCCCATTCCAATCCTGAGACCCTTCCTATAGCATGAGATGTGATATCTCAATGCTTATACCAAACCTGAGACCCTTCCTATAGCATGAGATGTGATATCCAACTCCTTCCCATTCCAATCCTGAGACCCTTCCTATAGCATGAGATGTGATGTCTCAATGCTTCTAATACCAAACCTGAGATCCTTCCTATAACATGAGATGTGATATCCAACTCCTTCCATTCCAATCCTGAGAAACGTCCTATAGCATGAGATGTGATATCTCAATGCTTATACCAAACCTGAGACCCTTCCTATAGCATGAGATGTGATATCCAACTACTTCCCTTTCCAATCCTGAGACCCTTCCTATACCATGAGATGTGATATCCAACTCCTTCCCTTTCCAAACCTGAGAGCCTATCTATAGCATGAGATGTGATATCCAAGTCCTTCCCATTCCAACCCTGAGACCCTTCCTATAGCATGAGATGTGATATCTCAATGCTTCTAATACCAAACCTGAGATCCTTCCTCTAACATGAAATGTGATATCCAACTCCTTCCCGTTCCAAACCTGAGAGCCGATCTATAGCATGAGATGTGATATCCAAGTCCTTCCCATTCCAATCCTTAGACCCTTCCTACAGCATGCAATATGATATCTCAATGATTCTAACAACAAACCTGAGACCCGTCCTATAACATGAGATGGGATATCCAACTCCTTCCCATTCCACTCCTGAGACACTTCCGATAGCAGAGATGTCATATCTCAATGCTTATACCAAACCTGAGACCCTTCCTATAACATGAGATGTGATATCCAACTCCTTCCCGTTCCAAACCTGAGACCCTTCCTTTAGCATGAGATGTGATATCTCAATGCTTCTACCAAACCTGAGACCCTTCCTTTAGCATGAGATGTGATATCCAACTCCTTCCCATTCCAGTCCTGAGACCCTTCCTATAGCATGAGATATGATATCTCAATACATCTAATACCAAACCTGAGATCCTTCCGATAACATGAGATGTGATATCCAAATGCTTCCCCTTCCAAACCTGAGACTCTCCCTTTAGCATGAGATGTGATATCCAACTCCTTCCCATTCCAATCCTGAGACCCTTCTGATAGCATGATATGTGATATCTAAGTCCTTCCCATTCCAGTCCTGAGACCCTTCCTATAGCATGAGATATGATATCTCAATACATCTAATACCAAACCTGAGATCCTTCCGATAACATGAGATGTGATATCCAAATGCTTCCCCTTCCAAACCTGAGACTCTCCCTTTAGCATGAGATGTGATATCCAACTCCTTCCCATTCCAATCCTGAGACCCTTCTGATAGCATGAGATGTGATATCTCAATGTTTCTAATACCAAACCTGAGACCCTTCCTATAGCATGAGATGTGATATTCAACTCCTTCCCATTCCAATCCTGAGACCCTTCCTATAGCATGAGAAGTGATAACTCCATGCGTATACCAAACCTGAGACCCTTCCTATAGCATGAGATGTGATATCCAAATCCTTCCCATTCCAATCCTGAGCCACTTCCGATAGCAGAGATGTGCTATCTCAATGCTTATACCAAACCTGAGACCCTTCCTATAACATGAGATGTGATATCCAACTCATTCCCGTTCCAAACCTGAGACACTTCCTATAGCATATGTGATATCCAACTCCTTCCCATTCCAAACATGAGACCCTTCCTATAGCAAGAATGTAATATCCAACTCCTACCCATTCCAATCCTGAGACCATTCCTATAGCATGAGATGTGATATCTCAATGCTTATACCAAACCTGAGACCCTTCCTGTGGCATGAGATGTCATATACAACTCCTTTCCATTCCAATCCTGAGACCCTTCCTATAGCATGAGATATGATATCTCAATGCTTCTAACACCAAACCTGAGATCCTTCCGATAGCATGAGATGTGATATCTCAATGCTTCTAATACCAAACCTGAGATCATTCCTATAACACGAGATGTAATATCCAAATCCTTCCCCTTCCAAACCTGAGACCATCCCTTTAGCATGAGATGTGATATCCAACTCCTTCCCATTCCAATCCTGTGACCCTTCCTATAGCATGAGATGTGATGTCTCAATGCTTCTAATACCAAACCTGAGAACCTTCCTATAACATGAGATGTGATATCCAACTCCTTCCCATTCCAATCCTGAGACACTTCCTATAGCATGAGATGTGATATCTCAATGCTTATACCAAACCTGACACCCTTCCTATAGCATGAGATGTGATATCCAACTACTTCCCATTCCAATCCTGAGACCCTTCCTATAGTATGAGATGTGATATCCAACTCCTTCCCTTTCCAAACCTGAGAGCCTATCTATAGCATGAGATGTGATATCCAAGTCCTTCCCATTCCAATCCTGAGACCCTTCCTATAGCATGAGATGTGATATCTCAATGCTTCTAATTCCAATCCTGAGACCCTTCCTATAGCATGAGATGTGATATCCAACTCCTTCCATTCCAATCCTGAGACCTGTCCTATAGCATGAGATGTGATATCTCAATGCTTATACCAAACCTGAGACCCTTCCTATAGCATGAGATGTGATATCCAACTACTTCCCATTCCAATCCTGAGACCCTTCCTATAGCATGAGATGTGATATCCAACTCCTTCCCTTTCCAAACCTGAGAGCCTATCTATAGCATGAGATGGGATATCCAACTCCTTCCCATTCCAATCCTGAGACACTTCCGATAGCAGAGATGTGATATCTGAATGCTTATACCACACCTGAGACCCTTCCTATAACATGAGATGTGATATCCAACTCCTTCCCGTTCCAAACCTGAGAGCCTTCCTATAGCATGAGATGTGATATCTCAATGCCTCTAATACCAAACCTGAGATCCTTCCTCTAACATGAAATGTGATATCCAACTCCTTCCCTTTCCAAACCTGAGAGCCTACCTATAGCATGAGATGTGATATCCAAGTCCTTCCCATTCCAATCCTTAGACCCTTCCTACAGCATGCAATATGATATCTCAATGATTCTAATAACAAACCTGAGACCCGTCCTATAACATGAGATGGGATATCCAACTCCTTCCCATTCCAATCCTGAGACACTTCCGATAGCAGAGATGTGATATCTCAATGCTTATACCAAACCTGAGACCCTTCCTATAGCATGAGATGTGATATCCAACTCCTTCCCGTTCCAAACCTGAGACCCTTCCTATAGCATATGTGATATCCAACTCCTTCCCATTCCAAACATGAGACCCTTCCTATAGCAAGAATGTAATATCCAACTCCTTCCCATTCCAATCCTGAGACCCTTCCTACAGCATGCAATGTGATATCTCAATGCTTCTAATACCAAACCTGAGACCCGTCCTATAACATGAGATGGGATATCCAACTCCTTCCCGTTCCAAACCTGAGACCCTTCCTATAGCATGAAATGTGATATCCAACTCCTTCCCATCCCAATCCTGAGACCCTTCCTACAGCATGCAATGTGATATCTCAATGCTTATACCAAACCTGAGACTCTTCCTATAAAATGAGATGGGATATCCAACTCCTTCCCGTTCCAAACCGGAGACCCTTCCTATAGCATGAGATGTGATATCTAAGTCCTTCCCATTCCAATCCTGAGACCCTTCCTATAGCATGAGATGTGATATCTCAATGCTTCTACCAAACCTGAGACCCTTCCTTTAGCATGAGATGTGATATCCAACTCCTTCCCATTCCGGTCCTGAGACCCTTCCTATAGCATGAGATATGATATCTCAATACTTCTAATACCAAACCTGAGATCCTTCCGATAACATGAGATGTGATATCCAAATCCTTCCCCTTCCAAACCTGAGACTCTCCCTTTAGCATGAGATGTGATATCCAACTCCTTCCCATTCCAATCCTGAGACCCTTCTGATAGCATGAGATGTGATATCTCAATGTTTCTAATACCAAACCTGAGATCCTTCCTATAACATGAGATGTGATATCTCAATGCTTCTAATACCAAACCTGAGACCCTCCCAATAGCATGAGATGTGATATCTCAATGCTTCTAATACCAAACCTGAGATCCTTCCCATAACATGAGATGTAATATCCAAATCCTTCCCCTTCCAAACCTGAGACCCTCCCTTTAGTATGAGATGTGATATCCAACTCCTTCCCATTCCAATCCTGAGATCCTTCTGATAGCATGAGATGTGATATCTCAATGCTTCTAATACCAAACCTGAGATCCTTCCCATAACATGAGATGTAATATCCAAATCCTTCCCATTCCAATCCTGAGACCCTTCTGATAGCATGAGATGTGATATCTCAATGCCTCTAATACCAAACCTGAGATCCTCCCAATAGCATGAGATGTGATATCTCAATGCTTCTAATACCAAACCTGAGATCCTTCCCATAACATGAGATGTAATATCCAAATCCTTCCCCTTCCAAACCTGAGACCCTCCCTTTAGTATGAGATGTGATATCCAACTCCTTCCCATTCCAATCCTGAGATCCTTCTGATAGCATGAGATGTGATATCTCAATGCCTCTAATACCAAACCTGAGATCCTACCTCTAACATGAAATGTGATATCCAACTCCTTCCCCTTCCAAACCTGAGAGCCTTCCTATAGCATGAGATGTGATATCCAAGTCCTTCCCATTCCAATCCTGAGACCCTTCCTAAAACATGAGAAGTGATATCCAACTCCTTCCCATTCCAACCTGAGACCCTTCCTATAGCATGAGATGGGATATCCAACTCCTTGCAAATCCAATCCTGATACCCTTCCGATAGCATGAGATGTGATATCCCAATGCTTCTACAAAACCTGAGACCCATACATGGCATGAGATGTGATATCAAACTCCTTCCCATTCCAATCCTGAGACCCTTCCTATAGCTTGAGATGTGATATCCAACTCCTTCCCATTCCAATTCTGACACCCTTCCTATAGCATGAGATGTGATATCTCAATGCTTCTAATACCAAACCTGAGACCCTTCCTATAACATGAGATGTGATATCCAAGTCCTTCCCATTCCAATCCTGAGACCCTTCCTATAGCATGAGATGTGATATCTCAATGCTTCTAATACCAAACCTGAGACCCTTCCTATAACATGAGATGTGATATCCAAGTCCTTCCCATTTCAATCCTGAGACCCTTCCTATAGCTTGAGATGTGATATCCAACTCCTTCCCATTCCAATTCTGAGACCCGTCCTATATCATGAGATGTGATATCTCAATGCTTCTAATGCCAAACCTGAGACCCCTCCTATAACGAGATGGGATATCCAATTCCTTCCCATTCCAATCCTGAGACCCTTCCGATAGCAGAGATGTGATATCTCAATGCTTATACCAATCCTGAGACCCTTCCTATAGCATGAGATGTGATGTCTCAATGCTTCTAATACCAAACCTGAGATCCTTCCTATAACATGAGATGTGATATCCAACTCCTTCCCATTCCAATCCTGAGACACTTCCTATAGCATGAGAAGTGATATCTCCATGCTTATACCAAACCTGAGACCCTTCCTGTAGCATGAGATGTGATATCCAAATCCTTCCCATTCCAATCCTGAGACCCTTCCTATAGCATGAGATGTGATATCTCAATGCTTATACCAAACCTGAGAGCCTACCTATAGCATGAGATGTGATATCCAAGTCCATCCCATTCCAATCCTTAGACGCTTCCTAAAGCATGCGATGTGATTTCTCAATGATTCTAATACCAAACCAGAGACCCGTCCTATAACATGAGATGGGATATCCAACTCCTTCCCGTTCCAAACCTGAGACCCTTCCTATAGCATATGTGATATCCAACTCCTTCCCATTCCAAACATGAGACCGTTCCTATAGCAAGAATGTAATATCCAACTCCTACCCATTCCAATCCTGAGACCATTCCTATAGCATGAGATGTGATATCTCAATGCTTCTAATACCAAACCTGAGATACTTCCTATGACATGAGATGTGATATCCAATTCCTTCCCATTCCAAACCTGAGATCCTTCCTACAGCATGCGATGTGATATCTCAATGCTTCTAATACCAAACCTGAGACCCGTCCTATAACATGAGATGGGATATCCAACTCCTTCCCGTTCCAAACCTGAGACCCTTCCTATAGCATGAGATGTGATATCCAACTCCTTCCCATTCCAGTCCTGAGACCCTTCCGATAGCATGAGACGTGATATCTCAATGCTTCTAATACCAAACCTGTGATCCTTCCTATAACATGAGATGTGATATCCAAATCCTACCCCTTCCAAACCTGAGACCCTCCCTTTAGCATGAGATGTGATATCCAACTCCTTCCCATTCCAATCCTGAGACCCTTCCTATAGCATGAGATGTGATGTCTCAATGCTTCTAATACCAAACCTGAGATCCTTCCTATAACATGAGATGTGATATCCAACTCCTTCCATTCCAATCCTGAGAAACGTCCTATAGCATGAGATGTGATATCTCAATGCTTATACCAAACCTGAGACCCTTCCTATAGCATGAGATGTGATATCCAACTACTTCCCATTCCAATCCTGAGACCCTTCCTATACCATGAGATGTGATATCCAACTCCTTCCCTTTCCAAACCTGAGAGCCTATCTATGGCATGAGATGTGATATCCAAGTCCTTCCCATTCCAATCCTGAGACCCTTCCTATAGCATGAGATGTGATATCTCAATGCTTCTAATACCAAACCTGAGATCCTTCCTCTAACATGAAATGTGATATCCAACTCCTTCCCGTTCCAAACCTGAGACCCTTCCTATAGCATATGTGATATCCAACTCCTTCCCATTCCAAACATGAGACCCTTCCTATAGCAAGAATGTAATATCCAACTCCTACCCATTCCAATCCTGAGACCATTCCTATAGCATGAGATGTGATATCTCAATGCTTCTAATACCAAACCTGAGATACTTCCTATGACATGAGATGTGATATCCAATTCCTTCCCATTCCAAACCTGAGATCCTTCCTACAGCATGCGATGTGATATCTCAATGCTTCTAATACCAAACCTGAGACCTGTCCTATAACATGAGATGGGATATCCAACTCCTTCCCGTTCCAAACCTGAGACCCTTCCTATAGCATGAGATGTGATATCCAACTCCTTCCCATTCCAATCCTGAGACCCTTCCGATAGCATGAGATGTGATATCTCAATGCTTCTAATACCAAACCTGTGATCCTTCCTATAACATGAGATGTGATATCCAAATCCTACCCCTTCCAAACCTGAAACCCTCCCTTTAGCATGAGATGTGATATCCAACTCCTTCCCATTCCAATCCTGAGACCCTTCCTATAGCATGAGATGTGATATCTCAATGCTTATACCAAACCTGAGACCCTTCCTATAGCATGAGATGTGATATCCAACTCCTTCCCATTCCAATCCTGAGACCCTTCCTATAGCATGAGATGTGATGTCTCAATGCTTCTAATACCAAACCTGAGATCCTTCCTATAACATGAGATGTGATATCCAACTCCTTCCATTCCAATCCTGAGAAACGTCCTATAGCATGAGATGTGATATCTCAATGCTTATACCAAACCTGAGACCCTTCCTATAGCATGAGATGTGATATCCAACTACTTCCCTTTCCAATCCTGAGACCCTTCCTATACCATGAGATGTGATATCCAACTCCTTCCCTTTCCAAACCTGAGAGCCTATCTATAGCATGAGATGTGATATCCAAGTCCTTCCCATTCCAACCCTGAGACCCTTCCTATAGCATGAGATGTGATATCTCAATGCTTCTAATACCAAACCTGAGATCCTTCCTCTAACATGAAATGTGATATCCAACTCCTTCCCGTTCCAAACCTGAGAGCCTATCTATAGCATGAGATGTGATATCCAAGTCCTTCCCATTCCAATCCTTAGACCCTTCCTACAGCATGCAATATGATATCTCAATGATTCTAATAACAAACCTGAGACCCGTCCTATAACATGAGATGGGATATCCAACTCCTTCCCATTCCACTCCTGAGACACTTCCGATAGCAGAGATGTCATATCTCAATGCTTATACCAAACCTGAGACCCTTCCTATAACATGAGATGTGATATCCAACTCCTTCCCGTTCCAAACCTGAGACCCTTCCTTTAGCATGAGATGTGATATCCAGCTCCTTCCCATTCCAATCCTGAGACACTTCCGATAGCATGAGATGTGATATCTCAATGCTTCTAATATCAAAACTGAGACCCTCCCTATAGCATGACATGTGATATCTAAGTCCTTCCCATTCCAATCCTGAGACCCTTCCTATAGCATGAGATGTGATATCTCAATGCTTCTACCAAACCTGAGACCCTTCCTATAGCATGAGATATGATATCTCAATACATCTAATACCAAACCTGAGATCCTTCCGATAACATGAGATGTGATATCCAAATGCTTCCCCTTCCAAACCTGAGACTCTCCCTTTAGCATGAGATGTGATATCCAACTCCTTCCCATTCCAATCCTGAGACCCTTCTGATAGCATGAGATGTGATATCTCAATGTTTCTAATACCAAACCTGAGATCCTTCCTATAACATGAGATGTGATATCCAACTCCTTCCCATTCCAATCCTGAGACCCTTCCTATAGCATGAGAAGTGATATCTCCATGCTTATACCAAACCTGAGACCCTTCCTATAGCATGAGATGTGATATTCAACTCCTTCCCATTCCAATCCTGAGACCCTTCCTATAGCATGAGAAGTGATAACTCCATGCGTATACCAAACCTGAGACCCTTCCTATAGCATGAGATGTGATATCCAAATCCTTCCCATTCCAATCCTGAGCCACTTCCGATAGCAGAGATGTGCTATCTCAATGCTTATACCAAACCTGAGACCCTTCCTATAACATGAGATGTGATATCCAACTCATTCCCGTTCCAAACCTGAGACACTTCCTATAGCATATGTGATATCCAACTCCTTCCCATTCCAAACATGAGACCCTTCCTATAGCAAGAATGTAATATCCAACTCCTACCCATTCCAATCCTGAGACCATTCCTATAGCATGAGATGTGATATCTCAATGCTTATACCAAACCTGAGACCCTTCCTGTGGCATGAGATGTCATATACAACTCCTTCCCATTCCAATCCTGAGACCCTTCCTATAGCATGAGATATGATATCTCAATGCTTCTAACACCAAACCTGAGATCCTTCCGATAGCATGAGATGTGATATCTCAATGCTTCTAATACCAAACCTGAGATCATTCCTATAACACGAGATGTAATATCCAAATCCTTCCCCTTCCAAACCTGAGACCATCCCTTTAGCATGAGATGTGATATCCAACTCCTTCCCATTCCAATTCTGTGACCCTTCCTATAGCATGAGATGTGATGTCTCAATGCTTCTAATACCAAACCTGAGAACCTTCCTATAACATGAGATGTGATATCCAACTCCTTCCCATTCCAATCCTGAGACACTTCCTATAGCATGAGATGTGATATCTCAATGCTTATACCAAACCTGACACCCTTCCTATAGCATGAGATGTGATATCCAACTACTTCCCATTCCAATCCTGAGACCCTTCCTATAGTATGAGATGTGATATCCAACTCCTTCCCTTTCCAAACCTGAGAGCCTATCTATAGCATGAGATGTGATATCCAAGTCCTTCCCATTCCAATCCTGAGACCCTTCCTATAGCATGAGATGTGATATCTCAATGCTTCTAATTCCAATCCTGAGACCCTTCCTATAGCATGAGATGTGATATCCAACTCCTTCCATTCCAATCCTGAGACCTGTCCTATAGCATGAGATGTGATATCTCAATGCTTATACCAAACCTGAGACCCTTCCTATAGCATGAGATGTGATATCCAACTACTTCCCATTCCAATCCTGAGACCCTTCCTATAGCATGAGATGTGATATCCAACTCCTTCCCTTTCCAAACCTGAGAGCCTATCTATAGCATGAGATGGGATATCCAACTCCTTCCCATTCCAATCCTGAGACACTTCCGATAGCAGAGATGTGATATCTGAATGCTTATACCACACCTGAGACCCTTCCTATAACATGAGATGTGATATCCAACTCCTTCCCGTTCCAAACCTGAGAGCCTTCCTATAGCATGAGATGTGATATCTCAATGCCTCTAATACCAAACCTGAGATCCTTCCTCTAACATGAAATGTGATATCCAACTCCTTCCCTTTCCAAACCTGAGAGCCTACCTATAGCATGAGATGTGATATCCAAGTCCTTCCCATTCCAATCCTTAGACCCTTCCTACAGCATGCAATATGATATCTCAATGATTCTAATAACAAACCTGAGACCCGTCCTATAACATGAGATGGGATATCCAACTCCTTCCCATTCCAATCCTGAGACACTTCCGATAGCAGAGATGTGATATCTCAATGCTTATACCAAACCTGAGACCCTTCCTATAGCATGAGATGTGATATCCAACTCCTTCCCGTTCCAAACCTGAGACCCTTCCTATAGCATATGTGATATCCAACTCCTTCCCATTCCAAACATGAGACCCTTCCTATAGCAAGAATGTAATATACAACTCCTTCCCATTCCAATCCTGAGACCCTTCCTACAGCATGCAATGTGATATCTCAATGCTTCTAATACCAAACCTGAGACCCGTCCTATAACATGAGATGGGATATCCAACTCCTTCCCGTTCCAAACCTGAGACCCTTCCTATAGCATGAAATGTGATATCCAACTCCTTCCCATCCCAATCCTGAGACCCTTCCTACAGCATGCAATGTGATATCTCAATGCTTATACCAAACCTGAGACTCTTCCTATAAAATGAGATGGGATATCCAACTCCTTCCCGTTCCAAACCGGAGACCCTTCCTATAGCATGAGATGTGATATCTAAGTCCTTCCCATTCCAATCCTGAGACCCTTCCTATAGCATGAGATGTGATATCTCAATGCTTCTACCAAACCTGAGACCCTTCCTTTAGCATGAGATGTGATATCCAACTCCTTCCCATTCCAGTCCTGAGACCCTTCCTATAGCATGAGATATGATATCTCAATACTTCTAATACCAAACCTGAGATCCTTCCGATAACATGAGATGTGATATCCAAATCCTTCCCCTTCCAAACCTGAGACTCTCCCTTTAGCATGAGATGTGATATCCAACTCCTTCCCATTCCAATCCTGAGACCCTTCTGATAGCATGAGATGTGATATCTCAATGTTTCTAATACCAAACCTGAGATCCTTCCTATAACATGAGATGTGATATCTCAATGCTTCTAATACCAAACCTGAGACCCTCCCTTTAGCATGAGATGTGATATCCGACTCCTTCCCATTCCAATCCTGAGACCCTTCTGATAGCATGAGATGTGATATCTCAATGCCTCTAATACCAAACCTGAGATCCTCCCAATAGCATGAGATGTGATATCTCAATGCTTCTAATACCAAACCTGAGATCCTTCCCATAACATGAGATGTAATATCCAAATCCTTCCCCTTCCAAACCTGAGACCCTCCCTTTAGTATGAGATGTGATATCCAACTCCTTCCCATTCCAATCCTGAGATCCTTCTGATAGCATGAGATGTGATATCTCAATGCCTCTAATACCAAACCTGAGATCCTACCTCTAACATGAAATGTGATATCCAACTCCTTCCCCTTCCAAACCTGAGAGCCTTCCTATAGCATGAGATGTGATATCCAAGTCCTTCCCATTCCAATCCTGAGACCCTTCCTAAAACATGAGAAGTGATATCCAACTCCTTCCCATTCCAACCTGAGACCCTTCCTATAGCATGAGATGGGATATCCAACTCCTTGCAAATCCAATCCTGATACCCTTCCGATAGCATGAGATGTGATATCCCAATGCTTCTACAAAACCTGAGACCCATACATGGCATGAGATGTGATATCAAACTCCTTCCCATTCCAATCCTGAGACCCTTCCTATAGCTTGAGATGTGATATCCAACTCCTTCCCATTCCAATTCTGACACCCTTCCTATAGCATGAGATGTGATATCTCAATGCTTCTAATACCAAACCTGAGACCCTTCCTATAACATGAGATGTGATATCCAAGTCCTTCCCATTCCAATCCTGAGACCTTTCCTATAGCATGAGATGTGATATCTCAATGCTTCTAATACCAAACCTGAGACCCTTCCTATAACATGAGATGTGATATCCAAGTCCTTCCCATTTCAATCCTGAGACCCTTCCTATAGCTTGAGATGTGATATCCAACTCCTTCCCATTCCAATTCTGAGACCCGTCCTATACCATGAGATGTGATATCTCAATGCTTCTAATGCCAAACCTGAGACCCCTCCTATAACGAGATGGGATATCCAACTCCTTCCCATTCCAATCCTGAGACCCTTCCGATAGCAGAGATGTGATATCTCAATGCTTATACCAATCCTGAGACCCTTCCTATAGCATGAGATGTGATGTCTCAATGCTTCTAATACCAAACCTGAGATCCTTCCTATAACATGAGATGTGATATCCAACTCCTTCCCATTCCAATCCTGAGACACTTCCTATAGCATGAGAAGTGATATCTCCATGCTTATACCAAACCTGAGACCCTTCCTGTAGCATGAGATGTGATATCCAAATCCTTCCCATTCCAATCCTGAGACCCTTCCTATAGCATGAGATGTGATATCTCAATGCTTATACCAAACCTGAGAGCCTACCTATAGCATGAGATGTGATATCCAAGTCCATCCCATTAAAATCCTTAGACGCTTCCTAAAGCATGCGATGTGATTTCTCAATGATTCTAATACCAAACCAGAGACCCGTCCTATAACATGAGATGGGATATCCAACTCCTTCCCGTTCCAAACCTGAGACCCTTCCTATAGCATATGTGATATCCAACTCCTTCCCATTCCAAACATGAGACCCTTCCTATAGCAAGAATGTAATATCCAACTCCTACCCATTCCAATCCTGAGACCATTCCTATAGCATGAGATGTGATATCTCAATGCTTCTAATACCAAACCTGAGATACTTCCTATGACATGAGATGTGATATCCAATTCCTTCCCATTCCAAACCTGAGATCCTTCCTACAGCATGCGATGTGATATCTCAATGCTTCTAATACCAAACCTGAGACCCGTCCTATAACATGAGATGGGATATCCAACTCCTTCCCGTTCCAAACCTGAGACCCTTCCTATAGCATGAGATGTGATATCCAACTCCTTCCCATTCCAGTCCTGAGATCCTTCCGATAGCATGAGATGTGATATCTCAATGCTTCTAATACCAAACCTGTGATCCTTCCTATAACATGAGATGTGATATCCAAATCCTACCCCTTCCAAACCTGAGACCCTCCCTTTAGCATGAGATGTGATATCCAACTCCTTCCCATTCCAATCCTGAGACCCTTCCTATAGCATGAGATGTGATGTCTCAATGCTTCTAATACCAAACCTGAGATCCTTCCTATAACATGAGATGTGATATCCAACTCCTTCCATTCCAATCCTGAGAAACGTCCTATAGCATGAGATGTGATATCTCAATGCTTATACCAAACCTGAGACCCTTCCTATAGCATGAGATGTGATATCCAACTACTTCCCATTCCAATCCTGAGACCCTTCCTATACCATGAGATGTGATATCCAACTCCTTCCCTTTCCAAACCTGAGAGCCTATCTATGGCATGAGATGTGATATCCAAGTCCTTCCCATTCCAATCCTGAGACCCTTCCTATAGCATGAGATGTGATATCTCAATGCTTCTAATACCAAACCTGAGATCCTTCCTCTAACATGAAATGTGATATCCAACTCCTTCCCGTTCCAAACCTGAGAGCCTATCTCTAGCATGAGATGTGATATCCAAGTCCTTCCCATTCCAATCCTTAGACCCTTCCTACAGCATGCAATATGATATCTCAATGATTCTAATAACAAACCTGAGACCCGTCCTATAACATGAGATGGGATATCCAACTCCTTCCCATTCCACTCCTCAGACACTTCCGATAGCAGAGATGTCATATCTCAATGCTTATACCAAACCTGAGACCCTTCCTATAACATGAGATGTGATATCCAACTCCTTCCCGTTCCAAACCTGAGACCCTTCCTTTAGCATGAGATGTGATATCCAGCTCCTTCCCATTCCAATCCTGAGACACTTCCGATAGCATGAGATGTGATATCTCAATGCTTCTAATATCAAAACTGAGACCCTCCCTATAGCATGATATGTGATATCTAAGTCCTTCCCATTCCAATCCTGAGACCCTTCCTATAGCATGAGATGTGATATCTCAATGCTTCTACCAAACCTGAGACCCTTCCTATAGCATGAGATATGATATCTCAATACATCTAATACCAAACCTGAGATCCTTCCGATAACATGAGATGTGATATCCAAATGCTTCCCCTTCCAAACCTGAGACTCTCCCTTTAGCATGAGATGTGATATCCAACTCCTTCCCATTCCAATCCTGAGACCCTTCTGATAGCATGAGATGTGATATCTCAATGTTTCTAATACCAAACCTGAGATCCTTCCTATAACATGAGATGTGATATCCAACTCCTTCCCATTCCAATCCTGAGACCCTTCCTATAGCATGAGAAGTGATATCTCCATGCTTATACCAAACCTGAGACCCTTCCTATAGCATGAGATGTGATATTCAACTCCTTCCCATTCCAATCCTGAGACCCTTCCTATAGCATGAGAAGTGATAACTCCATGCGTATACCAAACCTGAGACCCTTCCTATAGCATGAGATGTGATATCCAAATCCTTCCCATTCCAATCCTGAGCCACTTCCGATAGCAGAGATGTGCTATCTCAATGCTTATACCAAACCTGAGACCCTTCCTATAACATGAGATGTGATATCCAACTCATTCCCGTTCCAAACCTGAGACACTTCCTATAGCATATGTGATATCCAACTCCTTCCCATTCCAAACATGAGACCCTTCCTATAGCAAGAATGTAATATCCAACTCCTACCCATTCCAATCCTGAGACCATTCCTATAGCATGAGATGTGATATCTCAATGCTTATACCAAACCTGAGACCCTTCCTGTGGCATGAGATGTCATATACAACTCCTTCCCATTCCAATCCTGAGACCCTTCCTATAGCATGAGATATGATATCTCAATGCTTCTAACACCAAACCTGAGATCCTTCCGATAGCATGAGATGTGATATCTCAATGCTTCTAATACCAAACCTGAGATCATTCCTATAACACGAGATGTAATATCCAAATCCTTCCCCTTCCAAACCTGAGACCATCCCTTTAGCATGAGATGTGATATCCAACTCCTTCCCATTCCAATCCTGTGACCCTTCCTATAGCATGAGATGTGATGTCTCAATGCTTCTAATACCAAACCTGAGAACCTTCCTATAACATGAGATGTGATATCCAACTCCTTCCCATTCCAATCCTGAGACACTTCCTATAGCATGAGATGTGATATCTCAATGCTTATACCAAACCTGACACCCTTCCTATAGCATGAGATGTGATATCCAACTACTTCCCATTCCAATCCTGAGACCCTTCCTATAGTATGAGATGTGATATCCAACTCCTTCCCTTTCCAAACCTGAGAGCCTATCTATAGCATGAGATGTGATATCCAAGTCCTTCCCATTCCAATCCTGAGACCCTTCCTATAGCATGAGATGTGATATCTCAATGCTTCTAATTCCAATCCTGAGACCCTTCCTATAGCATGAGATGTGATATCCAACTCCTTCCATTCCAATCCTGAGACCTGTCCTATAGCATGAGATGTGATATCTCAATGCTTATACCAAACCTGAGACCCTTCCTATAGCATGAGATGTGATATCCAACTACTTCCCATTCCAATCCTGAGACCCTTCCTATAGCATGAGATGTGATATCCAACTCCTTCCCTTTCCAAACCTGAGAGCCTATCTATAGCATGAGATGGGATATCCAACTCCTTCCCATTCCAATCCTGAGACACTTCCGATAGCAGAGATGTGATATCTGAATGCTTATACCACACCTGAGACCCTTCCTATAACATGAGATGTGATATCCAACTCCTTCCCGTTCCAAACCTGAGAGCCTTCCTATAGCATGAGATGTGATATCTCAATGCCTCTAATACCAAACCTGAGATCCTTCCTCTAACATGAAATGTGATATCCAACTCCTTCCCTTTCCAAACCTGAGAGCCTACCTATAGCATGAGATGTGATATCCAAGTCCTTCCCATTCCAATCCTTAGACCCTTCCTACAGCATGCAATATGATATCTCAATGATTCTAATAACAAACCTGAGACCCGTCCTATAACATGAGATGGGATATCCAACTCCTTCCCATTCCAATCCTGAGACACTTCCGATAGCAGAGATGTGATATCTCAATGCTTATACCAAACCTGAGACCCTTCCTATAGCATGAGATGTGATATCCAACTCCTTCCCGTTCCAAACCTGAGACCCTTCCTATAGCATATGTGATATCCAACTCCTTCCCATTCCAAACATGAGACCCTTCCTATAGCAAGAATGTAATATACAACTCCTTCCCATTCCAATCCTGAGACCCTTCCTACAGCATGCAATGTGATATCTCAATGCTTCTAATACCAAACCTGAGACCCGTCCTATAACATGAGATGGGATATCCAACTCCTTCCCGTTCCAAACCTGAGACCCTTCCTATAGCATGAAATGTGATATCCAACTCCTTCCCATCCCAATCCTGAGACCCTTCCTACAGCATGCAATGTGATATCTCAATGCTTATACCAAACCTGAGACTCTTCCTATAAAATGAGATGGGATATCCAACTCCTTCCCGTTCCAAACCGGAGACCCTTCCTATAGCATGAGATGTGATATCTAAGTCCTTCCCATTCCAATCCTGAGACCCTTCCTATAGCATGAGATGTGATATCTCAATGCTTCTACCAAACCTGAGACCCTTCCTTTAGCATGAGATGTGATATCCAACTCCTTCCCATTCCAGTCCTGAGACCCTTCCTATAGCATGAGATATGATATCTCAATACTTCTAATACCAAACCTGAGATCCTTCCGATAACATGAGATGTGATATCCAAATCCTTCCCCTTCCAAACCTGAGACTCTCCCTTTAGCATGAGATGTGATATCCAACTCCTTCCCATTCCAATCCTGAGACCCTTCTGATAGCATGAGATGTGATATCTCAATGTTTCTAATACCAAACCTGAGATCCTTCCTATAACATGAGATGTGATATCTCAATGCTTCTAATACCAAACCTGAGACCCTCCCTTTAGCATGAGATGTGATATCCGACTCCTTCCCATTCCAATCCTGAGACCCTTCTGATAGCATGAGATGTGATATCTCAATGCCTCTAATACCAAACCTGAGATCCTCCCAATAGCATGAGATGTGATATCTCAATGCTTCTAATACCAAACCTGAGATCCTTCCCATAACATGAGATGTAATATCCAAATCCTTCCCCTTCCAAACCTGAGACCCTCCCTTTAGTATGAGATGTGATATCCAACTCCTTCCCATTCCAATCCTGAGATCCTTCTGATAGCATGAGATGTGATATCTCAATGCCTCTAATACCAAACCTGAGATCCTACCTCTAACATGAAATGTGATATCCAACTCCTTCCCCTTCCAAACCTGAGAGCCTTCCTATAGCATGAGATGTGATATCCAAGTCCTTCCCATTCCAATCCTGAGACCCTTCCTAAAACATGAGAAGTGATATCCAACTCCTTCCCATTCCAACCTGAGACCCTTCCTATAGCATGAGATGGGATATCCAACTCCTTGCAAATCCAATCCTGATACCCTTCCGATAGCATGAGATGTGATATCCCAATGCTTCTACAAAACCTGAGACCCATACATGGCATGAGATGTGATATCAAACTCCTTCCCATTCCAATCCTGAGACCCTTCCTATAGCTTGAGATGTGATATCCAACTCCTTCCCATTCCAATTCTGACACCCTTCCTATAGCATGAGATGTGATATCTCAATGCTTCTAATACCAAACCTGAGACCCTTCCTATAACATGAGATGTGATATCCAAGTCCTTCCCATTCCAATCCTGAGACCTTTCCTATAGCATGAGATGTGATATCTCAATGCTTCTAATACCAAACCTGAGACCCTTCCTATAACATGAGATGTGATATCCAAGTCCTTCCCATTTCAATCCTGAGACCCTTCCTATAGCTTGAGATGTGATATCCAACTCCTTCCCATTCCAATTCTGAGACCCGTCCTATACCATGAGATGTGATATCTCAATGCTTCTAATGCCAAACCTGAGACCCCTCCTATAACGAGATGGGATATCCAACTCCTTCCCATTCCAATCCTGAGACCCTTCCGATAGCAGAGATGTGATATCTCAATGCTTATACCAATCCTGAGACCCTTCCTATAGCATGAGATGTGATGTCTCAATGCTTCTAATACCAAACCTGAGATCCTTCCTATAACATGAGATGTGATATCCAACTCCTTCCCATTCCAATCCTGAGACACTTCCTATAGCATGAGAAGTGATATCTCCATGCTTATACCAAACCTGAGACCCTTCCTGTAGCATGAGATGTGATATCCAAATCCTTCCCATTCCAATCCTGAGACCCTTCCTATAGCATGAGATGTGATATCTCAATGCTTATACCAAACCTGAGAGCCTACCTATAGCATGAGATGTGATATCCAAGTCCATCCCATTAAAATCCTTAGACGCTTCCTAAAGCATGCGATGTGATTTCTCAATGATTCTAATACCAAACCAGAGACCCGTCCTATAACATGAGATGGGATATCCAACTCCTTCCCGTTCCAAACCTGAGACCCTTCCTATAGCATATGTGATATCCAACTCCTTCCCATTCCAAACATGAGACCCTTCCTATAGCAAGAATGTAATATCCAACTCCTACCCATTCCAATCCTGAGACCATTCCTATAGCATGAGATGTGATATCTCAATGCTTCTAATACCAAACCTGAGATACTTCCTATGACATGAGATGTGATATCCAATTCCTTCCCATTCCAAACCTGAGATCCTTCCTACAGCATGCGATGTGATATCTCAATGCTTCTAATACCAAACCTGAGACCCGTCCTATAACATGAGATGGGATATCCAACTCCTTCCCGTTCCAAACCTGAGACCCTTCCTATAGCATGAGATGTGATATCCAACTCCTTCCCATTCCAGTCCTGAGATCCTTCCGATAGCATGAGATGTGATATCTCAATGCTTCTAATACCAAACCTGTGATCCTTCCTATAACATGAGATGTGATATCCAAATCCTACCCCTTCCAAACCTGAGACCCTCCCTTTAGCATGAGATGTGATATCCAACTCCTTCCCATTCCAATCCTGAGACCCTTCCTATAGCATGAGATGTGATGTCTCAATGCTTCTAATACCAAACCTGAGATCCTTCCTATAACATGAGATGTGATATCCAACTCCTTCCATTCCAATCCTGAGAAACGTCCTATAGCATGAGATGTGATATCTCAATGCTTATACCAAACCTGAGACCCTTCCTATAGCATGAGATGTGATATCCAACTACTTCCCATTCCAATCCTGAGACCCTTCCTATACCATGAGATGTGATATCCAACTCCTTCCCTTTCCAAACCTGAGAGCCTATCTATGGCATGAGATGTGATATCCAAGTCCTTCCCATTCCAATCCTGAGACCCTTCCTATAGCATGAGATGTGATATCTCAATGCTTCTAATACCAAACCTGAGATCCTTCCTCTAACATGAAATGTGATATCCAACTCCTTCCCGTTCCAAACCTGAGAGCCTATCTCTAGCATGAGATGTGATATCCAAGTCCTTCCCATTCCAATCCTTAGACCCTTCCTACAGCATGCAATATGATATCTCAATGATTCTAATAACAAACCTGAGACCCGTCCTATAACATGAGATGGGATATCCAACTCCTTCCCATTCCACTCCTCAGACACTTCCGATAGCAGAGATGTCATATCTCAATGCTTATACCAAACCTGAGACCCTTCCTATAACATGAGATGTGATATCCAACTCCTTCCCGTTCCAAACCTGAGACCCTTCCTTTAGCATGAGATGTGATATCCAGCTCCTTCCCATTCCAATCCTGAGACACTTCCGATAGCATGAGATGTGATATCTCAATGCTTCTAATATCAAAACTGAGACCCTCCCTATAGCATGATATGTGATATCTAAGTCCTTCCCATTCCAATCCTGAGACCCTTCCTATAGCATGAGATGTGATATCTCAATGCTTCTACCAAACCTGAGACCCTTCCTTTAGCATGAGATGTGATATCCAACTCCTTCCCATTCCAGTCCTGAGACCCTTCCTACAGCATGAGATATGATATCTCAATACATCTAATACCAAACCTGAGATCCTTCCGATAACATGAGATGTGATATCCAAATGCTTCCCCTTCCAAACCTTAGACCCTTCCTACAGCATGCAATATGATATCTCAATGATTCTAATAACAAACCTGAGACCCGTCCTATAACATGAGATGGGATATCCAACTCCTTCCCATTCCACTCCTGAGACACTTCCGATAGCAGAGATGTCATATCTCAATGCTTATACCAAACCTGAGACCCTTCCTATAACATGAGATGTGATATCCAACTCCTTCCCGTTCCAAACCTGAGACCCTTCCTTTAGCATGAGATGTGATATCCAGCTCCTTCCCATTCCAATCCTGAGACACTTCTGATAGCATGAGATGTGATATCTCAATGTTTCTAATACCAAACCTGAGATCCTTCCTATAACATGAGATGTGATATCTCAATGCTTCTAATACCAAACCTGAGACCCTCCCTTTAGCATGAGATGTGATATCCGACTCCTTCCCATTCCAATCCTGAGACCCTTCTGATAGCATGAGATGTGATATCTCAATGCCTCTAATACCAAACCTGAGATCCTCCCAATAGCATGAGATGTGATATCTCAATGCTTCTAATACCAAACCTGAGATCCTTCCCATAACATGAGATGTAATATCCAAATCCTTCCCCTTCCAAACCTGAGACCCTCCCTTTAGTATGAGATGTGATATCCAACTCCTTGCCATTCCAATCCTGAGATCCTTCTGATAGCATGAGATGTGATATCTCAATGCCTCTAATACCAAACCTGAGATCCTACCTCTAACATGAAATGTGATATCCAACTCCTTCCCCTTCCAAACCTGAGAGCCTTCCTATAGCATGAGATGTGATATCCAAGTCCTTCCCATTCCAATCCTGAGACCCTTCCTAAAACATGAGAAGTGATATCCAACTCCTTCCCATTCCAACCTGAGACCCTTCCTATAGCATGAGATGGGATATCCAACTCCTTCCAAATCCAATCCTGATACCCTTCCGATAGCATGAGATGTGATATCCCAATGCTTCTACAAAACCTGAGACCCATACATGGCATGAGATGTGATATCAAACTCCTTCCCATTCCAATCCTGAGACCCTTCCTATAGCTTGAGATGTGATATCCAACTCCTTCCCATTCCAATTCTGAGACCCTTCCTATAGCATGAGATGTGATATCTCAATGCTTCTAATACCAAACCTGAGACCCTTCCTATAACATGAGATGTGATATCCAAGTCCTTTCCATTCCAATCCTGAGACCTTTCCTATAGCATGAGATGTGATATCTCAATGCTTCTAATACCAAACCTGAGACCCTTCCTATAACATGAGATGTGATATCCAAGTCCTTCCCATTTCAATCCTGAGACCCTTCCTATAGCTTGAGATGTGATATCCAACTCCTTCCCATTCCAATTCTGAGACCCGTCCTATACCATGAGATGTGATATCTCAATGCTTCTAATGCCAAACCTGAGACCCCTCCTATAACGAGCTGGGATATCCAACTCCTTCCCATTCCAATCCTGAGACCCTTCCGATAGCAGAGATGTGATATCTCAATGCTTATACCAATCCTGAGACCCTTCCTATAGCATGAGATGTGATGTCTCAATGCTTCTAATACCAAACCTGAGATCCTTCCTATAACATGAGATGTGATATCCAACTCCTTCCCATTCCAATCCTGAGACACTTCCTATAGCATGAGAAGTGATATCTCCATGCTTATACCAAACCTGAGACCCTTCCTATAGCATGAGATGTGATATTCAAATCCTTCCCATTCCAATCCTGAGACCCTTCCTATAGCATGAGATGTGATATCTCAATGCTTATACCAAACCTGAGAGCCTACCTATAGCATGAGATGTGATATCCAAGTCCATCCCATTCCAATCCTTAGACGCTTCCTACAGCATGCGATGTGATATCTCAATGATTCTAATACCAAACCAGAGACCCGTCCTATAACATGAGATGGGATATCCAACTCCTTCCCGTTCCAAACCTGAGACCCTTCCTATAGCATATGTGATATCCAACTTCTTCCCATTCCAAACATGAGACCCTTCCTATAGCAAGAATGTAATATCCAACTCCTACCCATTGCAAACCTGAGATCCTTCCTACAGCATGCGATGTGATATCTCAATGCTTCTAATACCAAACCTGAGACCCGTCCTATAACATGAGATGGGATATCCAACTCCTTCCCGTTCCAAACCTGAGAACCTTCCTATAGCATGAGATGTGATATTCAACTCCTTCCCATTCCAATCCTGAGACCCTTCCGATAGCATGAGATGTGATATCTCAATGCTTCTAATACCAAACCTGTGATCCTTCCTATAACATGAGATGTGATATCCAAATCCTACCCCTTCCAAACCTGAGACCCTCCCTTTAGCATGAGATGTGATATCCAACTCCTTCCCATTCCAATCCTGAGACCCTTCCTATAGCATGAGATGTGATATCTCAATGCTTATACCAAACCTGAGACCCTTCCTATAGCATGATATGTGATATCCAACTCCTTCCCATTCCAATCCTGAGACCCTTCCTATAGCATGAGATGTGATGTCTCAATGCTTCTAATACCAAACCTGAGATCCTTCCTATAACATGAGATGTGATATCCAACTCCTTCCATTCCAATCCTGAGAAACGTCCTATAGCATGAGATGTGAAATCTCAATGCTTATACCAAACCTGAGACCCTTCCTATAGCATGAGATGTGATATCCAACTACTTCCCATTCCAATCCTGAGACCCTTCCTATACCATGAGATGTGATATCCAACTCCTTCCCTTTCCAAACCTGAGAGCCTATCTATAGCATGAGATGTGATATCCAAGTCCTTCCCATTCCAATCCTGAGACCCTTCCTATAGCATGAGATGTGATATCTCAATGCTTCTAATACCAAACCTGAGATCCTTCCTCTAACATGAAATGTGATATCCAACTCCTTCCTGTTCCAAACCTGAGAGCCTATCTATAGCATGAGATGTGATATCCAAGTCCTTCCCATTCCAATCCTTAGACCCTTCCTACAGCATGCAATATGATATCTCAATGATTCTAATAACAAACCTGAGACCCGTCCTATAACATGAGATGGGATATCCAACTCCTTCCCATTCCACTCCTGAGACACTTCCGATAGCAGAGATGTCATATCTCAATGCTTATACCAAACCTGAGACCCTTCCTATAACATGAGATGTGATATCCAAATCCTTCCCGTTCCAAACCTGAGACCCTTCCTTTAGCATGAGATGTGATATCCAGCTCCTTCCCATTCCAATTCTGAGACACTTCCGATAGCATGAGATGTGATATCTCAATGCTTCTAATATCAAAACTGAGACCCTCCCTATAGCATGATATGTGATATCTAAGTCCTTCCCATTCCAATCCTGAGACCCTTCCTATAGCATGAGATGTGATATCTCAATGCTTCTACCAGACCTGAGGCCCTTCCTTTAGCATGAGATGTGATATCCAACTCCTTCCCATTCCAGTCCTGAGACCCTTCCTATAGCATGAGATATGATATCTCAATACATCTAATACCAAACCTGAGATCCTTCCGATAACATGAGATGTGATATCCAAACGCTTCCCCTTCCAAACCTTAGACCCTTCCTACAGCATGCAATATGATATCTCAATGATTCTAATAACAAACCTGAGACCCGTCCTATAACATGAGATGGGATATCCAACTCCTTCCCATTCCACTCCTGAGACACTTCCGATAGCAGAGATGTCATATCTCAATGCTTATACCAAACCTGAGACCCTTCCTATAACATGAGATGTGATATCCAACTCCTTCCCGTTCCAAACCTGAGACCCTTCCTTTAGCATGAGATGTGATATCCAGCTCCTTCCCATTCCAATCCTGAGACACTTCCGATAGCATGAGATGTGATATCTCAATGCTTCTAATATCAAAACTGAGACCCTCCCTATAGCATGATATGTGATATCTAAGTCCTTCCCATTCCAATCCTGAGACCCTTCCTATAACATCAGATGTGATATCCAACTCCTTCCCATTCCAACCTGAGACCCTTCCTATAGCATGAGATGGGATATCCAACTCCTTCCAAATCCAATCCTGATACCCTTCCGATAGCATGAGATGTGATATCCCAATGCTTCTACAAAACCTGAGACCCATACATGGCATGAGATGTGATATCAAACTCCTTCCCATTCCAATCCTGAGACACTTCCTATAGCATGAGATGTGATATCTCAATGCTTCTAATACCAAACCTGAGACTCTTCCTATAACATGAGATGGGATATCCAACTCCTTCCCATTCCAATCCTGAGACCCTTCCGATAGCAGGGATGTGATATCTCAATGCTTCTAATACCAAACCTGAGATCCTTCCTATAACATCAGATGTGATCTCCAACTCCTTCCCATTCCAATCCTGAGACTCTTCCTATAGCATGAGATGTGATATCTCAATGCTTATACCAAACCTGAGACCCTTCCTATAGCATGAGATGTGATATCCAACTCCTTCCCATTCCAATCCTGAGACCCTTCCTATAGCATGAGATGTGATATCTCAATGCCTCTAATACCAAACCTGAGATCCTTCCTCTAACATGAAATGTGATATCCAATTCCTTCCCTTTCCAAACCTGAGAGCCTACCTATAGCATGAGATGTGATATCCAAGTCCTTCCCATTCCAATCCTTAGACCCTTCCTACAGCATGCAATATGATATCTCAATGATTCTAATAACAAACCTGAGACCCGTCCTATAACATGAGATGGGATATCCAACTCCTTCCCATTCCAATCCTGAGACACTTCCGATAGCAGAGATGTGATATCTCAATGCTTATACCAAACCTGAGACCCTTCCTATAGCATGAGATGTGATATCCAACTCCTTCCCGTTCCAAACCTGAGACCCTTCCTATAGCATATGTGATATCCAACTCCTTCCCATTCCAAACATGAGACCCTTCCTATAGCAAGAATGTAATATCCAACTCCTTCCCATTCCAATCCTGAGACCCTTCCTACAGCATGCAATGTGATATCTCAATGCTTCTAATACCAAACCTGAGACCCATCCTATAACATGAGATGGGATATCCAACTCCTTCCCGTTCCAAACCTGAGACCCTTCCTATAGCATGAGATGTGATATCCAACTCCTTCCCATCCCAATCCTGAGACCCTTCCTACAGCATGCAATGTGATATCTCAATGCTTATACCAAACCTGAGACTCTTCCTATAAAATGAGATGGGATATCCAACTCCTTCCCGTTCCAAACCTGAGACCCTTCCTATAGCATGAGATGTGATATCCAAATCCTTCCCATTCCAATCCTGAGACCCTTCCTATAGCATGAGATGTGATATCTCAATGCTTATACCAAACCTGATACCCTTCCTATAGCATGAGATGTGATATCCAACTCCTTCCCATTCCAATCCTGAGACCCTTCCTATAGCATGAGATGTGATATCTCAATGCTTATACCAAACCTGAGACCCTTCCTATAACATGAGATGTGATATCCAACTCCTTCCCGTTTCAAACCTGAGACCCTTCCTTTAGCATGAGATGTGATATCCAGCTCCTTCCCATTCCAATCCTGAGACACTTCCGATAGCATGAGATGTGATATCTCAATGCTTCTAATATCAAAACTGAGACCCTCTCTATAGCATGATATGTGATATCTAAGTCCTTCCCATTCCAATCCTGAGACCCTTCCTATAGCATGAGATGTGATATCTCAATGCTTCTACCAAACCTGAGACCCTTCCTTTAGCATGAGATGTGATATCCAACTCCTTCCCATTCCAGTCCTGAGACCCTTCCTATAGCATGAGATATGATATCTCAATACTTCTAATACCAAACCTGAGATCCTTCCGATAACATGAGATGTGATATCCAAATCCTTCCCCTTCCAAACCTGAGACTCTCCCTTTAGCATGAGATGTGATATCCAACTCCTTCCCATTCCAATCCTGAGACCCTTCTGATAGCATGAGATGTGATATCTCAATGTTTCTAATACCAAACCTGAGATCCTTCCTATAACATGAGATGTGATATCTCAATGCTTCTAATACCAAACCTGAGACCCTCCCTTTAGCATGAGATGTGATATCCGACTCCTTCCCATTCCAGTCCTGAGACCCTTCTGATAGCATGAGATGTGATATCTCAATGCCTCTAATACCAAACCTGAGATCCTCCCAATAGCATGAGATGTGATATCTCAATGCTTCTAATACCAAACCTGAGATCCTTCCCATAACATGAGATGTAATACCCAAATCCTTCCCCTTCCAAACCTGAGACCCTCCCTTTAGTATGAGATGTGATATCCAACTCCTTCCCATTCCAATCCTGAGATCCTTCTGATAGCATGAGATGTGATATCTCAATGCCTCTAATACCAAACCTGAGATCCTACCTCTAACATGAAATGTGATATCCAACTCCTTCCCCTTCCAAACCTGAGAGCCTTCCTATAGCATGAGATGTGATATCCAAGTCCTTCCCATTCCAAACCTGAGACCCTTCCTAAAACATGAGAAGTGATATCCAACTCCTTCCCATTCCAACCTGAGACCCTTCCTATAGCATGAGATGGGATATCCAACTCCTTTCAAATCCAATCCTGATACCCTTCCGATAGCATGAGATGTGATATCCCAATGCTTCTACAAAACCTGAGACCCATACATGGCATGAGATGTGATATCAAACTCCTTCCCATTCCAATCCTGAGACCCTTCCTATAGCTTGAGATGTGATATCCAACTCCTTCCCATTCCAATTCTGAGACCCTTCCTATAGCATGAGATGTGATATCTCAATGCTTCTAATACCAAACCTGAGACCCTTCCTATAACATGAGATGTGATATCCAAGTCCTTCCCATTTCAATCCTGAGACCCTTCCTATAGCATGAGATGTGATATCTCAATGCTTCTAATACCAAACCTGAGACCCTTCCTATAACATGAGATGTGATATCCAAGTCCTTCCCATTTCAATCCTGAGACCCTTCCTATAGCTTGAGATGTGATATCCAACTCCTTCCCATTCCAATTCTGAGACCCGTCCTATACCATGAGATGTGATATCTCAATGCTTCTAATCCCAAACCTGAGACCCCTCCTATAACGAGATGGGATATCCAACTCCTTCCCATTCCAATCCTGAGACCCTTCCGATAGCAGAGATGTGATATCTCAATGCTTATACCAATCCTGAGACCCTTCCTATAGCATGAGATGTGATGTCTCAATGCTTCTAATACCAAACCTGAGATCCTTCCTATAACATGAGATGTGATATCCAACTCCTTCCCATTCCAATCCTGAGACACTTCCTATAGCATGAGAAGTGATATCTCCATGCTTATACCAAACCTGAGACCCTTCCTATAGCATGAGATGTGATATCCAAATCCTTCCCATTCCAATCCTGAGACCCTTCCTATAGCATGAGATGTGATATCTCAATGCTTATACCAAACCTGAGAGCCTACATATAGCATGAGATGTGATATCCAAGTCCATCCCATTCCAATCCTTAGACGCTTCCTACAGCATGCGATGTGATATCTCAATGATTCTAATACCAAACCAGAGACCCGTCCTATAACATGAGATGGGATATCCAACTCCTTCCCGTTCCAAACCTGAGACCCTTCCTATAGCATATGTGATATCCAACTCCTTCCCATTCCAAACATGAGACCCTTCCTATAGCAAGAATGTAATATCCAACTCCTACCCATTCCAATCCTGAGACCATTCCTATAGCATGAGATGTGATATCTCAATGCTTCTAATACCAAACCTGAGATACTTCCTATGACATGAGATGTGATATCCAATTCCTTCCCATTCCAAACCTGAGATCCTTCCTACAGCATGCGATGTGATATCTCAATGCTTCTAATACCAAACCTGAGACCCGTCCTATAACATGAGATGGGATATCCAACTCCTTCCCGTTCCAAACCTGAGACCCTTCCTATAGCATGAGATGTGATATCCAACTCCTTCCCATTCCAATCCTGAGACCCTTCCGATAGCATGAGATGTGATATCTCAATGCTTCTAATACCAAACCTGAGATACTTCCTATGACATGAGATGTGATATCCAATTCCTTCCCATTCCAAACCTGAGATCCTTCCTACAGCATGCGATGTGATATCTCAATGCTTCTAATACCAAACCTGAGACCCGTCCTATAACATGAGATGGGATATCCAACTCCTTCCCGTTCCAAACCTGAGACCCTTCCTATAGCATGAGATGTGATATCCAACTCCTTCCCATTCCAATCCTGAGATCCTTCCTATAACATGAGATGTGATATCTCAATGCTTCTAATACCAAACCTGAGACCCTCCCTTTAGCATGAGATGTGATATCCGACTCCTTCCCATTCCAGTCCTGAGACCCTTCTGATAGCATGAGATGTGATATCTCAATGCCTCTAATACCAAACCTGAGATCCTCCCAATAGCATGAGATGTGATATCTCAATGCTTCTAATACCAAACCTGAGATCCTTCCCATAACATGAGATGTAATACCCAAATCCTTCCCCTTCCAAACCTGAGACCCTCCCTTTAGTATGAGATGTGATATCCAACTCCTTCCCATTCCAATCCTGAGATCCTTCTGATAGCATGAGATGTGATATCTCAATGCCTCTAATACCAAACCTGAGATCCTACCTCTAACATGAAATGTGATATCCAACTCCTTCCCCTTCCAAACCTGAGAGCCTTCCTATAGCATGAGATGTGATATCCAAGTCCTTCCCATTCCAAACCTGAGACCCTTCCTAAAACATGAGAAGTGATATCCAACTCCTTCCCATTCCAACCTGAGACCCTTCCTATAGCATGAGATGGGATATCCAACTCCTTTCAAATCCAATCCTGATACCCTTCCGATAGCATGAGATGTGATATCCCAATGCTTCTACAAAACCTGAGACCCATACATGGCATGAGATGTGATATCAAACTCCTTCCCATTCCAATCCTGAGACCCTTCCTATAGCTTGAGATGTGATATCCAACTCCTTCCCATTCCAATTCTGAGACCCTTCCTATAGCATGAGATGTGATATCTCAATGCTTCTAATACCAAACCTGAGACCCTTCCTATAACATGAGATGTGATATCCAAGTCCTTCCCATTTCAATCCTGAGACCCTTCCTATAGCATGAGATGTGATATCTCAATGCTTCTAATACCAAACCTGAGACCCTTCCTATAACATGAGATGTGATATCCAAGTCCTTCCCATTTCAATCCTGAGACCCTTCCTATAGCTTGAGATGTGATATCCAACTCCTTCCCATTCCAATTCTGAGACCCGTCCTATACCATGAGATGTGATATCTCAATGCTTCTAATCCCAAACCTGAGACCCCTCCTATAACGAGATGGGATATCCAACTCCTTCCCATTCCAATCCTGAGACCCTTCCGATAGCAGAGATGTGATATCTCAATGCTTATACCAATCCTGAGACCCTTCCTATAGCATGAGATGTGATGTCTCAATGCTTCTAATACCAAACCTGAGATCCTTCCTATAACATGAGATGTGATATCCAACTCCTTCCCATTCCAATCCTGAGACACTTCCTATAGCATGAGAAGTGATATCTCCATGCTTATACCAAACCTGAGACCCTTCCTATAGCATGAGATGTGATATCCAAATCCTTCCCATTCCAATCCTGAGACCCTTCCTATAGCATGAGATGTGATATCTCAATGCTTATACCAAACCTGAGAGCCTACATATAGCATGAGATGTGATATCCAAGTCCATCCCATTCCAATCCTTAGACGCTTCCTACAGCATGCGATGTGATATCTCAATGATTCTAATACCAAACCAGAGACCCGTCCTATAACATGAGATGGGATATCCAACTCCTTCCCGTTCCAAACCTGAGACCCTTCCTATAGCATATGTGATATCCAACTCCTTCCCATTCCAAACATGAGACCCTTCCTATAGCAAGAATGTAATATCCAACTCCTACCCATTCCAATCCTGAGACCATTCCTATAGCATGAGATGTGATATCTCAATGCTTCTAATACCAAACCTGAGATACTTCCTATGACATGAGATGTGATATCCAATTCCTTCCCATTCCAAACCTGAGATCCTTCCTACAGCATGCGATGTGATATCTCAATGCTTCTAATACCAAACCTGAGACCCGTCCTATAACATGAGATGGGATATCCAACTCCTTCCCGTTCCAAACCTGAGACCCTTCCTATAGCATGAGATGTGATATCCAACTCCTTCCCATTCCAATCCTGAGACCCTTCCGATAGCATGAGATGTGATATCTCAATGCTTCTAATACCAAACCTGTGATCCTTCCTATAACATGAGATGTGATATCCAAATCCTACCCCTTCCAAACCTGAGACCCTCCCTTTAGCATGAGATGTGATATCCAACTCCTTCCCATTCCAATCCTGAGACCCTTCCTATAGCATGAGATGTGATATCTCAATGCTTATACCAAACCTGAGACCCTTCCTATAGCATGAGATGTGATATCCAACTCCTTCCCATTCCAATCCTGAGACCCTTCCTATAGCATGAGATGTGATGTCTCAATGCTTCTAATACCAAACCTGAGATCCTTCCTATAACATGAGATGTGATATCCAACTCCTTCCATTCTAATCCTGAGAAACGTCCTATAGCATGAGATGTGATATCTCAATGCTTATACCAAACCTGAGACCCTTCCTATAGCATGAGATGTGATATCCAACTACTTCCCATTCCAATCCTGAGACCCTTCCTATACCATGAGATGTGATATCCAACTCCTTCCCTTTCCAAACCTGAGAGCCTATCTATAGCATGAGATGTGATATCCAAGTCCTTCCCATTCCAATCCTGAGACCCTTCCTATAGCATGAGATGTGATATCTCAATGCTTCTAATACCAAACCTGAGATCCTTCCTCTAACATGAAATGTGATATCCAACTCCTTCCCGTTCCAAACCTGAGAGCCTATCTATAGCATGAGATGTGATATCCAAGTCCTTCCCATTCCAATCCTTAGACCCTTCCTACAGCATGCAATATGATATCTCAATGATTCTAATAACAAACCTGAGACCCGTCCTATAACATGAGATGGGATATCCAACTCCTTCCCATTCCACTCCTGAGACACTTCCGATAGCAGAGATGTCATATCTCAATGCTTATACCAAACCTGAGACCCTTCCTATAACATGAGATGTGATATCCAACTCCTTCCCGTTCCAAACCTGAGACCCTTCCTTTAGCATGAGATGGGATATCCAGCTCCTTCCCATTCCAATCCTGAGACACTTCCGATAGCATGAGATGTGATATCTCAATGCTTCTAATATAAAAACTGAGACCCTCCCTATAGCATGATATGTGATATCTAAGTCCTTCCCATTCCAATCCTGAGACCCTTCCTATAGCATGAGATGTGATATCTCAATGCTTCTACCAAACCTGAGACCCTTCCTTTAGGATGAGATGTGATATCCAACTCCTTCCCATTCCAGTCCTGAGACCCTTCCTATAGCATGAGATATGATATCTCAATACATCTAATACCAAACCTGAGATCCTTCCGATAACATGAGATGTGATATCCAACTCCTTCCCATTCCAATCCTGAGACCCTTCCTATAGCATGAGAAGTGATTTCTCCATGCTTATACCAAACCTGAGACCCTTCCTATAGCATGAGATGTGATATTCAACTCCTTCCCATTCCAATCCTGAGACGCTTCCTATAGCATGAGAAGTGATAACTCCATGCGTATACCAAACCTGAGACCCTTCCTATAGCATGAGATGTGATATCCAAATCCTTCCCATTCCAATCCTGAGCCACTTCCGATAGCAGAGATGTGCTATCTCAATGCTTATACCAAACCTGAGACCCTTCCTATAACATGAGATGTGATATCCAACTCATTCCCGTTCCAAACCTGAGACACTTCCTATAGCATATGTGATATCCAACTCCTTCCCATTCCAAACATGAGACCCTTCCTATAGCAAGAATGTAATATCCAACTCCTACCCATTCCAATCCTGAGACCATTCCTATAGCATGAGATGTGATATCTCAATGCTTATACCAAACCTGAGACCCTTCCTGTGGCATGAGATGTCATATACAACTCCTTCCCATTCCAATCCTGAGACCCTTCCTATAGCATGAGATGTGATATCCAACTCCTTCCCATTCCAATCCTGAGACCCTTCCTATAGCATGAGATATGATATCTCAATGCTTCTAACACCAAACCTGAGATCCTTCCGACAGCATGAGATGTGATATCTCAATGCTTCTAATACCAAACCTGAGATCATTTCTATAACACGAGATGTAATATCCAAATCCTTCCCCTTCCAAACCTGAGACCCTCCCTTTAGCATGAGATGTGATATCCAACTCCTTCCCATTCCAATCCTGAGACCCTTCCTATAGCATGAGATGTGATGTCTCAATGCTTCTAATACCAAACCTGAGATCCTTCCTATAACATGAGATGTGATATCCAACTCCTTCCCATTCCAATCCTGAGACACTTCCTATAGCATGAGGAGTGATATCTCAATGCTTATACCAAACCTGAGACCCTTCCTACGGCATGAGATGTCATATACAACTCCTTCCCATTCCAATCCAGAGACCCGTCCTATAGCATGAGATGTGATATCTCAATGTTATACCAATCCTGACACCCTTCCTATAGCATGAGATGTGATATCCAACTACTTCCCATTCCAATCCTGAGACCCTTCCTATAGTATGAGATGTGATATCCAACTCCTTCCCTTTCCAAACCTGAGAGCCTATCTATAGCATGAGATGTGATATCCAAGTCCTTCCCATTCCAATCCTGAGACCCTTCCTATAGCATGAGATGTGATATCTCAATGCTTCTAATTCCAATCCTGAGACCCTTCCTATAGCATGAGATGTGATATCCAACTCCTTCCATTCCAATCCTGAGACCTGTCCTATAGCATGAGATGTGATATCTCAATGCTTATACCAAACCTGAGACCCTTCCTATAGCATGAGATGTGATATCCAACTACTTCCCATTCCAATCCTGAGACCCTTCCTATAGCATGAGATGTGATATCCAACTCCTTCCCTTTCCAAACCTGAGAGCCTATCTATAGCATGAGATCGGATATACAACTCCTTCCCATTCCAATCCTGAGACACTTCCGATAGCAGAGATGTGATATCTGAATGCTTATACCACACCTGAGACCCTTCCTATAACATGAGATGTGATATCCAACTCCTTCCCATTCCAAACCTGAGAGCCTTCCTATAGCATGAGATGTGATATCTCAATGCCTCTAATACCAAACCTGAGATCCTTCCTCTAACATGAAATGTGATATCCAACTCCTTCCCTTTCCAAACCTGAGAGCCTACCTATAGCATGAGATGTGATATCCAAGTCCTTCCCATTCCAATCCTTAGACCCTTCCTACAGCATGCAATATGATATCTCAATGATTCTAATAACAAACCTGAGACCCGTCCTATAACATGAGATGGGATATCCAACTCCTTCCCATTCCAATCCTGAGACACTTCCGATAGCAGAGATGTGATATCTCAATGCTTATACCAAACCTGAGACCCTTCCTATAGCATGAGATGTGATATCCAACTCCTTCCCGTTCCAAACCTGAGACCCTTCCTATAGCATATGTGATATCCAACTCCTTCCCATTCCAAACATGAGACCCTTCCTATAGCAAGAATGTAATATCCAACTCCTTCCCATTCCAATCCTGAGACCCTTCCTACAGCATGCAATGTGATATCTCAATGCTTCTAATACCAAACCTGAGACCCGTCCTATAACATGAGATGGGATATCCAACTCCTTCCCGTTCCAAACCTGAGACCCTTCCTATAGCATGAGATGTGATATCCAACTCCTTCCCATCCCAATCCTGAGACCCTTCCTACAGCATGCAATGTGATATCTCAATGCTTATACCAAACCTGAGACTCTTCCTATAAAATGAGATGGGATATCCAACTCCTTCCCGTTCCAGACCTGAGACCCTTCCTATAGCATGAGATGTGATATCCAACTCCTTCCCATTCCAATCCTGAGACCCTTCCTATAGCATGAGATGTGATATCTCAATGCTTATACCAAACCTGATACCCTTCCTATAGCATGAGATGTGATATCCAACTCCTTCCCATTCCAATCCTGAGACCCTTCCTATAGCATGAGATGTGATATCTCAATGCTTATACCAAACCTGAGACCCTTCCTATAACATGAGATGTGATATCCAACTCCTTCCCGTTTCAAACCTGAGACCCTTCCTTTAGCATGAGATGTGATATCCAGCTCCTTCCCATTCCAATCCTGAGACACTTCCGATAGCATGAGATGTGATATCTCAATGCTTCTACCAAACCTGAGACCCTTCCTTTAGCATGAGATGTGATATCCAACTCCTTCCCATTCCAGTCCTGAGACCCTTCCTATAGCATGAGATATGATATCTCAATACTTCTAATACCAAACCTGAGATCCTTCCGATAACATGAGATGTGATATCCAAATCCTTCCCCTTCCAAACCTGAGACTCTCCCTTTAGCATGAGATGTGATATCCAACTCCTTCCCATTCCAATCCTGAGACCCTTCTGATAGCATGAGATGTGATATCTCAATGTTTCGAATACCAAACCTGAGATCCTTCCTATAACATGAGATGTGATATCTCAATGCTTCTAATACCAAACCTGAGACCCTCCCTTTAGCATGAGATGTGATATCCGACTCCTTCCCATTCCAATCCTGAGACCCTTCTGATAGCATGAGATGTGATATCTCAATGCCTCTAATACCAAACCTGAGATCCTCCCAATAGCATGAGATGTGATATCTCAATGATTCTAATACCAAACCTGAGATCCTTCCCATAACATGAGATGTAATATCCAAATCCTTCCCCTTCCAAACCTGAGACCCTCCCTTTAGTATGAGATGTGATATCCAACTCCTTCCCATTCCAATCCTGAGATCCTTCTGATAGCATGAGATGTGATATCTCAATGCCTCTAATACCAAACCTGAGATCCTACCTCTAACATGAAATGTGATATCCAACTCCTTCCCCTTCCAAACCTGAGAGCCTTCCTATAGCATGAGATGTGATATCCAAGTCCTTCCCATTCCAATCCTGAGACCCTTCCTAAAACATGAGAAGTGATATCCAACTCCTTCCCATTCCAACCTGAGACCCTTCCTATAGCATGAGATGGGATATCCAACTCCTTCCAAATCCAATCCTGATACCCTTCCGATAGCATGAGATGTGATATCCCAATGCTTCTACAAAACCTGAGACCCATACATGGCATGAGATGTGATATCAAACTCCTTCCCATTCCAATCCTGAGACCCTTCCTATAGCTTGAGATGTGATATCCAACTCCTTCCCATTCCAATTCTGAGACCCTTCCTATAGCATGAGATGTGATATCTCAATGCTTCTAATACCAAACCTGAGACCCTTCCTATAACATG
This sequence comes from Ambystoma mexicanum, assembly GCF_040938575.1. NCBI lineage: Eukaryota > Metazoa > Chordata > Amphibia > Caudata > Ambystomatidae > Ambystoma > Ambystoma mexicanum. The sequence continues at coordinate 1,153,077,979 of NC_090934.1, forward strand.
AGATGTGATATCCAAGTCCTTCCCATTCCAATCCTGAGACCCTTCCTATAGAATGAGATGTGATATCTCAATGCTTCTAATACCAAACCTGAGACCCTTCCTATAACATGAGATGTGATATCCAAGTCCTTCCCATTTCAATCCTGAGACCCTTCCTATAGCTTGAGATGTGATATCCAACTCCTTCCCATTCCAATTCTGAGACCCGTCCTATACCATGAGATGTGATATCTCAATGCTTCTAATGCCAAACCTGAGACCCCTCCTATAACGAGATGGGATATCCAACTCCTTCCCATTCCAATCCTGAGACCCTTCCGATAGCAGAGATGTGATATCTCAATGCTTATACCAATCCTGAGACCCTTCCTATAGCATGAGATGTGATGTCTCAATGCTTCTAATACCAAACCTGAGATCCTTCCTATAACATGAGATGTGATATCCAACTCCTTCCCATTCCAATCCTGAGACACTTCCTATAGCATGAGAAGTGATATCTCCATGCTTATACCAAACCTGAGACCCTTCCTATAGCATGAGATGTGATATCCAAATCCTTCCCATTCCAATCCTGAGACCCTTGCTATAGCATGAGATGTCATATCTCAATGCTTATACCAAACCTGAGAGCCTACCTATAGCATGGGATGTGATATCCAAGTCCATCCCATTCCAATCCTTAGACGCTTCCTACAGCATGTGATGTGATATCTCAATGCTTCTAATACCAAACCTGAGACCCGTCCTATAACATGAGATGGGATATCCAACTCCTTCCCGTTCCAAACCTGAGACCCTTCCTATAGCATGAGATGTGATATCCAACTCCTTCCCATTCCAATCCTGAGACCCTTCCGATAGCATGAGATGTGATATCTCAATGCTTCTAATACCAAACCTGTGATCCTTCCTATAACATGAGATGTGATATCCAAATCCTACCCCTTCCAAACCTGAGACCCTCCCTTTAGCATGAGATGTGATATCCAACTCCTTCCCATTCCAATCCTGAGACCCTTCCTATAGCATGAGATGTGATGTCTCAATGCTTCTAATACCAAACCTGAGATCCTTCCTATAACATGAGATGTGATATCCAACTCCTTCCATTCCAATCCTGAGAAACGTCCTATAGCATGAGATGTGATATCTCAATGCTTATACCAAACCTGAGACCCTTCCTATAGCATGAGATGTGATATCCAACTACTTCCCATTCCAATCCTGAGACCCTTCCTATAGCATGAGATGTGATGTCTCAATGCTTCTAATACCAAACCTGAGATCCTTCCTATAACATGAGATGTGATATCCAACTCCTTCCATTCCAATCCTGAGAAACGTCCTATAGCATGAGATGTGATATCTCAATGCTTATACCAAACCTGAGACCCTTCCTATAGCATGAGATGTGATATCCAACTACTTCCCATTCCAATCCTGAGACCCTTCCTATACCATGAGATGTGATATCCAACTCCTTCCCTTTCCAAACCTGAGAGCCTATCTATAGCATGAGATGTGATATCCAAGTCCTTCCCATTCCAATCCTGAGACCCTTCCTATAGCATGAGATGTGATATCTCAATGCTTCTAATACCAAACCTGAGATCCTTCCTCTAACATGAAATGTGATATCCAACTCCTTCCCGTTCCAAACCTGAGACCCTTCCTATAGCATGAGATGTGATGTCTCAATGCTTCTAATACCAAACCTGAGATCCTTCCTATAACATGAGATGTGATATCCAACTCCTTCCATTCCAATCCTGAGAAACGTCCTATAGCATGAGATGTGATATCTCAATGCTTATACCAAACCTGAGACCCTTCCTATAGCATGAGATGTGATATCCAACTACTTCCCATTCCAATCCTGAGACCCTTCCTATACCATGAGATGTGATATCCAACTCCTTCCCTTTCCAAACCTGAGAGCCTATCTATAGCATGAGATGTGATATCCAAGTCCTTCCCATTCCAATCCTGAGACCCTTCCTATAGCATGAGATGTGATATCTCAATGCTTCTAATACCAAACCTGAGATCCTTCCTCTAACATGAAATGTGATATCCAACTCCTTCCCGTTCCAAACCTGAGAGCCTATCTATAGCATGAGATGTGATATCCAAGTCCTTCCCATTCCAATCCTTAGACCCTTCCTACAGCATGCAATATGATATCTCAATGATTCTAATAACAAACCTGAGACCCGTCCTATAACATGAGATGGGATATCCAACTCCTTCCCATTCCACTCCTGAGACACTTCCGATAGCAGAGATGTCATATCTCAATGCTTATACCAAACCTGAGACCCTTCCTATAACATGAGATGTGATATCCAACTCCTTCCCGTTCCAAACCTGAGACCCTTCCTTTAGCATGAGATGTGATATCCAGCTCCTTCCCATTCCAATCCTGAGACACTTCCGATAGCATGAGATGTGATATCTCAATGCTTCTAATATCAAAACTGAGACCCTCCCTATAGCATGATATGTGATATCTAAGTCCTTCCCATTCCAATCCTGAGACCCTTCCTATAGCATGAGATGTGATATCTCAATGCTTCTACCAAACCTGAGACCCTTCCTTTAGCATGAGATGTGATATCCAACTCCTTCCCATTCCAGTCCTGAGACCCTTCCTATAGCATGAGATATGATATCTCAATACATCTAATACCAAACCTGAGATCCTTCCGATAACATGAGATGTGATATCCAAATGCTTCCCCTTCCAAACCTTAGACCCTTCCTACAGCATGCAATATGATATCTCAATGATTCTAATAACAAACCTGAGACCCGTCCTATAAAATGAGATGGGATATCCAACTCCTTCCCATTCCACTCCTGAGACACTTCCGATAGCAGAGATGTCATATCTCAATGCTTATACCAAACCTGAGACCCTTCCTATAACATGAGATGTGATATCCAACTCCTTCCCGTTCCAAACCGAAGACCCTTCCTTTAGCATGAGATGTGATATCCAGCTCCTTCCCATTCCAATCCTGAGACACTTCCGATAGCATGAGATGTGATATCTCAATGCTTCTAATATCAAAACTGAGACCCTCCCTATAGCATGATATGTGATATCTAAGTCCTTCCCATTCCAATCCTGAGACCCTTCCTATAACATCAGATGTGATATCCAACTCCTTCCCATTCCAACCTGAGACCCTTCCTATAGCATGAGATGGGATATCCAACTCCTTCCAAATCCAATCCTGATACCCTTCCGATAGCATGAGATGTGATATCCCAATGCTTCTACAAAACCTGAGACCCATACATGGCATGAGATGTGATATCAAACTCCTTCCCATTCCAATCCTGAGACACTTCCTATAGCATGAGATGTGATATCTCAATGCTTCTAATACCAAACCTGACACTCTTCCTATAACATGAGATGGGATATCCAACTCCTTCCCATTCCAATCCTGAGACCCTTCCGATAGCAGGGATGTGATATCTCAATGCTTCTAATACCAAACCCGAGATCCTTCCTATAACATCAGATGTGATATCCAAATCCTTCCCCTTCCAAACCTGAGAGCCTACCTATAGCATGAGATGTGATATCCAAGTCCTTCCCATTCCAATCCTTAGACCCTTCCTACAGCATGCAATATGATATCTCAATGATTCTAATAAAAAACCTGAGACCCGTCCTATAACATGAGATGGGATATCCAACTCCTTCCCATTCCAATCCTGAGACCCTTCCGATAGCAGGGATGTGATATCTCAATGCTTCTAATACCAAACCTGAGATCCTTCCTCTAACATGAAATGTGATATCCAACTCCTTCCCTTTCCAAACCTGAGAGCCTACCTATAGCATGAGATGTGATATCCAAGTCCTTCCCATTCCAATCCTTAGACCCTTCCTACAGCATGCAATATGATATCTCAATGATTCTAATAAAAAACCTGAGACCCGTCCTATAACATGAGATGGGATATCCAACTCCTTCCCATTCCAATCCTGAGACACTTCCGATAGCAGAGATGTGATATCTCAATGCTTATACCAAACCTGAGACCCTTCCTATAGCATGAGATGTGATATCCAACTCCTTCCCATTCCAATCCTGAGACCCTTCCTACAGCATGCAATGTGATATCTCAATGCTTCTAATACCAAACCTGAGACCCGTCCTATAACATGAGATGGGATATCCAACTCCTTCCCGTTCCAAACCTGAGACCCTTCCTATAGCATGAGATGTGATATCCAACTCCTTCCCATCCCAATCCTGAGACCCTTCCTACAGCATGCAATGTGATATCTCAATGCTTATACCAAACCTGAGACTCTTCCTATAAAATGAGATGGGATATCCAACTCCTTCCCGTTCCAGACCTGAGACCCTTCCTATAGCATGAGATGTGATATCCAACTCCTTCCCATTCCAATCCTGAGACCCTTCCTATAGCATGAGATGTGATATCTCAATGCTTATACCAAACCTGATACCCTTCCTATAGCATGAGATGTGATATCCAACTCCTTCCCATTGCAATCCTGAGACCCTTCCTATAGCATGAGATGTGATATCTCAATGCTTATACCAAACCTGAGACCCTTCCTATAACATGAGATGTGATATCCAACTCCTTCCCGTTTCAAACCTGAGACCCTTCCTTTAGCATGAGATGTGATATCCAGCTCCTTCCCATTCCAATCCTGAGACACTTCCGATAGCATGAGATGTGATATCTCAATGCTTCTACCAAACCTGAGACCCTTCCTTTAGCATGAGATGTGATATCCAACTCCTTCCCATTCCAGTCCTGAGACCGTTCCTATAGCATGAGATATGATATCTCAATACTTCTAATACCAAACCTGAGATCCTTCCGATAACATGAGATGTGATATCCAAATCCTTCCCCTTCCAAACCTGAGACTCTCCCTTTAGCATGAGATTTGATATCCAACTCCTTCCCATTCCAATCCTGAGACCCTTCTGATAGCATGAGATGTGATATCTCAATGTTTCGAATACCAAACCTGAGATCCTTCCTATAACATGAGATGTGATATCTCAATGCTTCTAATACCAAACCTGAGACCCTCCCTTTAGCATGAGATGTGATATCCGACTCCTTCCCATTCCAATCCTGAGACCCTTCTGATAGCATGAGATGTGATATCTCAATGCCTCTAATACCAAACCTGAGATCCTCCCAATAGCATGAGATGTGATATCTCAATGCTTCTAATACCAAACCTGAGATCCTTCCCATAACATGAGATGTAATATCCAAATCCTTCCCCTTCCAAACCTGAGACCCTCCCTTTAGTATGAGATGTGATATCCAACTCCTTCCCATTCCAATCCTGAGATCCTTCTGATAGCATGAGATGTGATATCTCAATGCCTCTAATACCAAACCTGAGATCCTACCTCTAACATGAAATGTGATATCCAACTCCTTCCCCTTCCAAACCTGAGAGCCTTCCTATAGCATGAGATGTGATATCCAAGTCCTTCCCATTCCAATCCTGAGACCCTTCCTAAAACATGAGAAGTGATATCCAACTCCTTCCCATTCCAACCTGAGACCCTTCCTATAGCATGAGATGGGATATCCAACTCCTTCCAAATCCAATCCTGATACCCTTCCGATAGCATGAGATGTGATATCCCAATGCTTCTACAAAACCTGAGACCCATACATGGCATGAGATGTGATATCAAACTCCTTCCCATTCCAATCCTGAGACCCTTCCTATAGCTTGAGATGTGATATCCAACTCCTTCCCATTCCAATTCTGAGACCCTTCCTATAGCATGAGATGTGATATCTCAATGCTTCTAATACCAAACCTGAGACCCTTCCTATAACATGAGATGTGATATCCAAGTCCTTCCCATTCCAATCCTGAGACCCTTCCTATAGAATGAGATGTGATATCTCAATGCTTCTAATACCAAACCTGAGACCCTTCCTATAACATGAGATGTGATATCCAAGTCCTTCCCATTTCAATCCTGAGACCCTTCCTATAGCTTGAGATGTGATATCCAACTCCTTCCCATTCCAATTCTGAGACCCGTCCTATACCATGAGATGTGATATCTCAATGCTTCTAATGCCAAACCTGAGACCCCTCCTATAACGAGATGGGATATCCAACTCCTTCCCATTCCAATCCTGAGACCCTTCCGATAGCAGAGATGTGATATCTCAATGCTTATACCAATCCTGAGACCCTTCCTATAGCATGAGATGTGATGTCTCAATGCTTCTAATACCAAACCTGAGATCCTTCCTATAACATGAGATGTGATATCCAACTCCTTCCCATTCCAATCCTGAGACACTTCCTATAGCATGAGAAGTGATATCTCCATGCTTATACCAAACCTGAGACCCTTCCTATAGCATGAGATGTGATATCCAAATCCTTCCCATTCCAATCCTGAGACCCTTGCTATAGCATGAGATGTCATATCTCAATGCTTATACCAAACCTGAGAGCCTACCTATAGCATGGGATGTGATATCCAAGTCCATCCCATTCCAATCCTTAGACGCTTCCTACAGCATGTGATGTGATATCTCAATGCTTCTAATACCAAACCTGAGACCCGTCCTATAACATGAGATGGGATATCCAACTCCTTCCCGTTCCAAACCTGAGACCCTTCCTATAGCATGAGATGTGATATCCAACTCCTTCCCATTCCAATCCTGAGACCCTTCCGATAGCATGAGATGTGATATCTCAATGCTTCTAATACCAAACCTGTGATCCTTCCTATAACATGAGATGTGATATCCAAATCCTACCCCTTCCAAACCTGAGACCCTCCCTTTAGCATGAGATGTGATATCCAACTCCTTCCCATTCCAATCCTGAGACCCTTCCTATAGCATGAGATGTGATATCTCAATGCTTATACCAAACCTGAGACCCTTCCTATAGCATGAGTTGTGATATCCAACTCCTTCCCATTCCAATCCTGAGACCCTTCCTATAGCATGAGATGTGATGTCTCAATGCTTCTAATACCAAACCTGAGATCCTTCCTATAACATGAGATGTGATATCCAACTCCTTCCATTCCAATCCTGAGAAACGTCCTATAGCATGAGATGTGATATCTCAATGCTTATACCAAACCTGAGACCCTTCCTATAGCATGAGATGTGATATCCAACTACTTCCCATTCCAATCCTGAGACCCTTCCTATACCATGAGATGTGATATCCAACTCCTTCCCTTTCCAAACCTGAGAGCCTATCTATAGCATGAGATGTGATATCCAAGTCCTTCCCATTCCAATCCTGAGACCCTTCCTATAGCATGAGATGTGATATCTCAATGCTTCTAATACCAAACCTGAGATCCTTCCTCTAACATGAAATGTGATATCCAACTCCTTCCCGTTCCAAACCTGAGAGCCTATCTATAGCATGAGATGTGATATCCAAGTCCTTCCCATTCCAATCCTTAGACCCTTCCTACAGCATGCAATATGATATCTCAATGATTCTAATAACAAACCTGAGACCCGTCCTATAACATGAGATGGGATATCCAACTCCTTCCCATTCCACTCCTGAGACACTTCCGATAGCAGAGATGTCATATCTCAATGCTTATACCAAACCTGAGACCCTTCCTATAACATGAGATGTGATATCCAACTCCTTCCCGTTCCAAACCTGAGCCCCTTCCTTTAGCATGAGATGTGATATCCAGCTCCTTCCCATTCCAATCCTGAGACACTTCCGATAGCATGAGATGTGATATCTCAATGCTTCTAATATCAAAACTGAGACCCTCCCTATAGCATGATATGTGATATCTAAGTCCTTCCCATTCCAATCCTGAGACCCTTCCTATAGCATGAGATGTGATATCTCAATGCTTCTACCAAACCTGAGACCCTTCCTTTAGCATGAGATGTGATATCCAACTCCTTCCCATTCCAGTCCTGAGACCCTTCCTATAGCATGAGATATGATATCTCAATACATCTAATACCAAACCTGAGATCCTTCCGATAACATGAGATGTGATATCCAAATGCTTCCCCTTCCAAACCTTAGACCCTTCCTACAGCATGCAATATGATATCTCAATGATTCTAATAACAAACCTGAGACCCGTCCTATAACATGAGATGGGATATCCAACTCCTTCCCATTCCACTCCTGAGACACTTCCGATAGCAGAGATGTCATATCTCAATGCTTATACCAAACCTGAGACCCTTCCTATAACATGAGATGTGATATCCAACTCCTTCCCGTTCCAAACCGAAGACCCTTCCTTTAGCATGAGATGTGATATCCAGCTCCTTCCCATTCCAATCCTGAGACACTTCCGATAGCATGAGATGTGATATCTCAATGCTTCTAATATCAAAACTGAGACCCTCCCTATAGCATGATATGTGATATCTAAGTCCTTCCCATTCCAATCCTGAGACCCTTCCTATAACATCAGATGTGATATCTAACTCCTTCCCATTCCAACCTGAGACCCTTCCTATAGCATGAGATGGGATATCCAACTCCTTCCAAATCCAATCCTGATACCCTTCCGATAGCATGAGATGTGATATCCCAATGCTTCTACAAAACCTGAGACCCATACATGGCATGAGATGTGATATCAAACTCCTTCCCATTCCAATCCTGAGACACTTCCTATAGCATGAGATGTGATATCTCAATGCTTCTAATACCAAACCTGACACTCTTCCTATAACATGAGATGGGATATCCAACTCCTTCCCATTCCAATCCTGAGACCCTTCCGATAGCAGGGATGTGATATCTCAATGCTTCTAATACCAAACCCGAGATCCTTCCTATAACATCAGATGTGATATCCAAATCCTTCCCCTTCCAAACCTGAGAGCCTACCTATAGCATGAGATGTGATATCCAAGTCCTTCCCATTCCAATCCTTAGACCCTTCCTACAGCATGCAATATGATATCTCAATGATTCTAATAAAAAACCTGAGACCCGTCCTATAACATGAGATGGGATATCCAACTCCTTCCCATTCCAATCCTGAGACCCTTCCGATAGCAGGGATGTGATATCTCAATGCTTCTAATACCAAACCTGAGATCCTTCCTCTAACATGAAATGTGATATCCAACTCCTTCCCTTTCCAAACCTGAGAGCCTACCTATAGCATGAGATGTGATATCCAAGTCCTTCCCATTCCAATCCTTAGACCCTTCCTACAGCATGCAATATGATATCTCAATGATTCTAATAAAAAACCTGAGACCCGTCCTATAACATGAGATGGGATATCCAACTCCTTCCCATTCCAATCCTGAGACACTTCCGATAGCAGAGATGTGATATCTCAATGCTTATACCAAACCTGAGACCCTTCCTATAGCATGAGATGTGATATCCAACTCCTTCCCGTTCCAAACCTGAGACCCTTCCTATAGCATATGTGATATCCAACTCCTTCCCATTCCAAACATGAGACCCTTCCTATAGCAAGAATGTAATATCCAACTCCTTCCCATTCCAATCCTGAGACCCTTCCTACAGCATGCAATGTGATATCTCAATGCTTCTAATACCAAACCTGAGACCCGTCCTATAACATGAGATGGGATATCCAACTCCTTCCCGTTCCAAACCTGAGACCCTTCCTATAGCATGAGATGTAGTATCCAACTCCTTCCCATCCCAATCCTGAGACCCTTCCTACAGCATGCAATGTGATATCTCAATGCTTATGCCAAACCTGAGACTCTTCCTATAAAATGAGATGGGATATCCAACTCCTTCCCGTTCCAAACCTGAGACCCTTCCTATAGCATGAGATGTGATATCCAACTCCTTCCCATTCCAATCCTGAGACCCTTCCTATATCATGAGATGTGATATCTCAATGCTTATACCAAACCTGATACCCTTCCTATAGCATGAGATGTGATATCCAACTCCTTCCCATTCCAATCCTGAGACCCTTCCTATAGCATGAGATGTGATATCTCAATGCTTATACCAAACCTGAGACCCTTCCTATAACATGAGATGTGATATCCAACTCCTTCCCGTTTCAAACCTGAGACCCTTCCTTTAGCATGAGATGTGATATCCAGCTCCTTCCCATTCCAATCCTGAGACACTTCCGATAGCATGAGATGTGATATCTCAATGCTTCTAATATCAAAACTGAGACCCTCTCTATAGCATGATATGTGATATCCAACTCCTTCCCATTCCAGTCCTGAGACCCTTCCTATAGCATGAGATATGATATCTCAATACTTCTAATACCAAACCTGAGATCCTTCCGATAACATGAGATGTGATATCCAAATCCTTCCCCTTCCAAACCTGAGACTCTCCCTTTAGCATGAGATGTGATATCCAACTCCTTCCCATTCCAATCCTGAGACCCTTCTGATAGCATGAGATGTGATATCTCAATGCCTCTAATACCAAACCTGAGATCCTCCCAATAGCATGAGATGTGATATCTCAATGCTTCTAATACCAAACCTGAGATCCTTCCCATAACATGAGATGTAATACCCAAATCCTTCCCCTTCCAAACCTGAGACCCTCCCTTTAGTATGAGATGTGATATCCAACTCCTTCCCATTCCAATCCTGAGATCCTTCTGATAGCATGAGATGTGATATCTCAATGCCTCTAATACCAAACCTGAGATCCTACCTCTAACATGAAATGTGATATCCAACTCCTTCCCCTTCCAAACCTGAGAGCCTTCCTATAGCATGAGATGTGACATCCAAGTCCTTCCCATTCCAATCCTGAGACCCTTCCTAAAACATGAGAAGTGATATCCAACTCCTTCCCATTCCAACCTGAGACCCTTCCTATAGCATGAGATGGGATATCCAACTCCTTCCAAATCCAATCCTGATACCCTTCCGATAGCATGAGATGTGATATCCCAATGCTTCTACAAAACCTGAGACCCATACATGGCATGAGATGTGATATCAAACTCCTTCCCATTCCAATCCTGAGACCCTTCCTATAGCTTGAGATGTGATATCCAACTCCTTCCCATTCCAATTCTGAGACCCTTCCTATAGCATGAGATGTGATATCTCAATGCTTCTAATACCAAACCTGAGACCCTTCCTATAACATGAGATGTGATATCCAAGTCCTTCCCATTCCAATCCTGAGACCCTTCCTATAGCATGAGATGTGATATCTCAATGCTTCTAATACCAAACCTGAGACCCTTCCTATAACATGAGATGTGATATCCAAGTCCTTCCCATTTCAATCCTGAGACCCTTCCTATAGCTTGAGATGTATTATCCAACTCCTTCCCATTCCAATTCTGAGACCCGTCCTATACCATGAGATGTGATATCTCAATGCTTCTAATGCCAAACCTGAGACCCCTCCTATAACGAGATGGGATATCCAACTCCTTCCCATTTCAATCCTGAGACCCTTCCGATAGCAGAGATGTGATATCTCAATGCTTATACCAATCCTGAGACCCTTCCTGTGGCATGAGATGTGATGTCTCAATGCTTCTAATACCAAACCTGAGATCCTTCCTATAACATGAGATGTGATATCCAACTCCTTCCCATTCCAATCCTGAGACACTTCCTATAGCATGAGAAGTGATATCTCCATGCTTATACCAAACCTGAGACCCTTCCTATAGCATGAGATGTGATATCCAAATCCTTCCCATTCCAATCCTGAGACCCTTCCTATAGCATGAGATGTGATATCTCAATGCTTATACCAAACCTGAGAGCCTACCTATAGCATGAGATGTGATATCCAAGTCCATCCCATTCCAATCCTTAGACGCTTCCTACAGCATGCGATGTGATATCTCAATGATTCTAATACCAAACCAGAGACCCGTCCTATAACATGAGATGGGATATCCAACTCCTTCCCGTTCCAAACCTGAGACCCTTCCTATAGCATATGTGATATCCAACTCCTTCCCATTCCAAACATGAGACCCTTCCTATAGCAGGAATGTAATATCCAACTCCTACCCATTCCAATCCTGAGACCATTCCTATAGCATGAGATGTGATATCTCAATGCTTCTAATACCAAACCTGAGATACTTCCTATGACATGAGATGTGATATCCAATTCCTTCCCATTCCAAACCTGAGATCCTTCCTACAGCATGCGATGTGATATCTCAATGCTTCTAATACCAAACCTGAGACCCGTCCTATAACATGAGATGGGATATCCAACTCCTTCCCGTTCCAAACCTGAGACCCTTCCTATAGCATGAGATGTGATATCCAACTCCTTCCCATTCCAATCATGAGACCCTTCCGATAGCATGAGATGTGATATCTCAATGCTTCTAATACCAAACCTGTGATCCTTCCTATAACATGAGATGTGATATCCAAATCCTACCCCTTCCAAACCTGAGACCCTCCCTTTAGCATGAGATGTGATATCCAACTCCTTCCCATTCCAATCCTGAGACCCTTCCTATAGCATGAGATGTGATATCTCAATGCTTATACCAAACCTGAGACCCTTCCTATAGCATGAGATGTGATATCCAACTCCTTCCCATTCCAATCCTGAGACCCTTCCTATAGCATGAGATGTGATGTCTCAATGCTTCTAATACCAAACCTGAGATCCTTCCTATAACATGAGATGTGATATCCAACTCCTTCCATTCTAATCCTGAGAAACGTCCTATAGCATGAGATGTGATATCTCAATGCTTATACCAAACCTGAGACCCTTCCTATAGCATGAGATGTGATATCCAACTACTTCCCATTCCAATCCTGAGACCCTTCCTATACCATGAGATGTGATATCCAACTCCTTCCCTTTCCAAACCTGAGAGCCTATCTATAGCATGAGATGTGATATCCAAGTCCTTCCCATTCCAATACTGAGACCCTTCCTATAGCATGAGATGTGATATCTCAATGCTTCTAATACCAAACCTGAGATCCTTCCTCTAACATGAAATGTGATATCCAACTCCTTCCCGTTCCAAACCTGAGAGCCTATCTATAGCATGAGATGTGATATCCAAGTCCTTCCCATTCCAATCCTTAGACCCTTCCTACAGCATGCAATATGATATCTCAATGATTCTAATAACAAACCTGAGACCCGTCCTATAACATGAGATGGGATATCCAACTCCTTCCCATTCCACTCCTGAGACATTTCCGATAGCAGAGATGTCATATCTCAATGCTTATACCAAACCTGAGACCCTTCCTATAACATGAGATGTGATATCCAACTCCTTCCCGTTCCAAACCTGAGACCCTTCCTTTAGCATGAGATGTGATATCCAGCTCCTTCCCATTCCAATCCTGAGACACTTCCGATAGCATGAGATGTGATATCTCAATGCTTCTAATATCAAAACTGAGACCCTCCCTATAGCATGATATGTGATATCTAAGTCCTTCCCATTCCAATCCTGAGACCCTTCCTATAGCATGAGATGTGATATCTCAATGCTTCTACCAAACCTGAGACCCTTCCTTTAGCATGAGATGTGATATCCAACTCCTTCCCATTCCAGTCCTGAGACCCTTCCTATAGCATGAGATATGATATCTCAATACATCTAATACCAAACCTGAGATCCTTCCGATAACATGAGATGTGATATCCAAATGCTTCCCCTTCCAAACCTGAGACTCTCCCTTTAGCATGAGATGTGATATCCAACTCCTTCCCATTCCAATCCTGAGACCCTTCTGATAGCATGAGATGTGATATCTCAATGTTTCTAATACCAAACCTGAGATCCTTCCTATAACATGAGATGTGATATCCAACTCCTTCCCATTCCAATCCTGAGACCCTTCCTATAGCATGAGAAGTGATATCTCCATGCTTATACCAAACCTGAGACCCTTCCTATAGCATGAGATGTGATATTCAACTCCTTCCCATTCCAATCCTGAGACCCTTCCTATAGCATGAGAAGTGATAACTCCATGCGTATACCAAACCTGAGACCCTTCCTATAGCATGAGATGTGATATCCAAATCCTTCCCATTCCAATCCTGAGCCACTTCCGATAGCAGAGATGTGCTATCTCAATGCTTATACCAAACCTGAGACCCTTCCTATAACATGAGATGTGATATCCAACTCATTCCCGTTCCAAACCTGAGACACTTCCTATAGCATATGTGATATCCAACTCCTTCCCATTCCAAACATGAGACCCTTCCTATAGCAAGAATGTAATATCCAATTCCTACCCATTCCAATCCTGAGACCATTCCTATAGCATGAGATGTGATATCTCAATGCTTATACCAAACCTGAGACCCTTCCTGTGGCATGAGATGTCATATACAACTCCTTCCCATTCCAATCCTGAGACCCTTCCTATAGCATGAGATGTGATATCCAACTCCTTCCCATTCCAATCCTGAGACCCTTCCTATAGCATGAGATATGATATCTCAATGCTTCTAACACCAAACCTGAGATCCTTCCGATAGCATGAGATGTGATATCTCAATGCTTCTAATACCAAACCTGAGATCATTCCTATAACACGAGATGTAATATCCAAATCCTTCCCCTTCCAAACCTGAGACCCTCCCTTTAGCATGAGATGTGATATCCAACTCCTTCCCATTCCAATCCTGAGACCATTCCTATAGCATGAGATGTGATGTCTCAATGCTTCTAATACCAAACCTGAGATCCTTCCTATAACATGAGATGTGATATCCAACTCCTTCCCATTCCAATCCTGAGACACTTCCTATAGCATGAGAAGTGATATCTCAATGCTTATACCAAACCTGAGACCCTTCCTACGGCATGAGATGTCATATACAACTCCTTCCCATTCCAATCCTGAGACCCGTCCTATAGCATGAGATGTGATATCTCAATGCTTATACCAAACCTGACACCCTTCCTATAGCATGAGATGTGATATCCAACTACTTCCCATTCCAATCCTGAGACCCTTCCTATAGTATGAGATGTGATATCCAACTCCTTCCCTTTCCAAACCTGAGAGCCTATCTATAGCATGAGATGTGATATCCAAGTCCTTCCCATTCCAATCCTGAGACCCTTCCTATAGCATGAGATGTGATATCTCAATGCTTCTAATTCCAATCCTGAGACCCTTCCTATAGCATGAGATGTGATATCCAACTCCTTCCATTCCAATCCTGAGACCTGTCCTATAGCATGAGATGTGATATCTCAATGCTTATACCAAACCTGAGACCCTTCCTATAGCATGAGATGTGATATCCAACTACTTCCCATTCCAATCCTGAGACCCTTCCTATAGCATGAGATGTGATATCCAACTCCTTCCCTTTCCAAACCTGAGAGCCTATCTATAGCATGAGATGGGATATCCAACTCCTTCCCATTCCAATCCTGAGACACTTCCGATAGCAGAGATGTGATATCTGAATGCTTATACCACACCTGAGACCCTTCCTATAACATGAGATGTGATATCCAACTCCTTCCCGTTCCAAACCTGAGAGCCTTCCTATAGCATGAGATGTGATATCTCAATGCCTCTAATACCAAACCTGAGATCCTTCCTCTAACATGAAATGTGATATCCAACTCCTTCCCTTTCCAAACCTGAGAGCCTACCTATAGCATGAGATGTGATATCCAAGTCCTTCCCATTCCAATCCTTAGACCCTTCCTACAGCATGCAATATGATATCTCAATGATTCTAATAACAAACCTGAGACCCGTCCTATAACATGAGATGGGATATCCAACTCCTTCCCATTCCAATCCTGAGACACTTCCGATAGCAGAGATGTGATATCTCAATGCTTATACCAAACCTGAGACCCTTCCTATAGCATGAGATGTGATATCCAACTCCTTCCCGTTCCAAACCTGAGACCCTTCCTATAGCATATGTGATATCCAACTCCTTCCCATTCCAAACATGAGACCTTTCCTATAGCAAGAATGTAATATCCAACTCCTTCCCATTCCAATCCTGAGACTCTTCCTACAGCATGCAATGTGATATCTCAATGCTTCTAATACCAAACCTGAGACCCGTCCTATAACATGAGATGGGATATCCAACTCCTTCCCGTTCCAAACCTGAGACCCTTCCTATAGCATGAGATGTGATATCCAACTCCTTCCCATCCCAATCCTGAGACCCTTCCTACAGCATGCAATGTGATATCTCAATGCTTATACCAAACCTGAGACTCTTCCTATAAAATGAGATGGGATATCCAACTCCTTCCCGTTCCAAACCTGAGACCCTTCCTATAGCATGAGATGTGATATCCAACTCCTTCCCATTCCAATCCTGAGACCCTTCCTATAGCATGAGATGTGATATCTCAATGCTTATACCAAACCTGATACCCTTCCTATAGCATGAGATGTGATATCCAACTCCTTCCCATTCCAATCCTGAGACCCTTCCTATAGCATGAGATGTGATATCTCAATGCTTATACCAAACCTGAGACCCTTCCTGTGGCATGAGATGTCATATACAACTCCTTCCCATTCCAATCCTGAGACCCTTCCTATAGCATGAGATGTGATATCCAACTCCTTCCCATTCCAATCCTGAGACCCTTCCTATAGCATGAGATATGATATCTCAATGCTTCTAACACCAAACCTGAGATCCTTCCGATAGCATGAGATGTGATATCTCAATGCTTCTAATACCAAACCTGAGATCATTCCTATAACACGAGATGTAATATCCAAATCCTTCCCCTTCCAAACCTGAGACCCTCCCTTTAGCATGAGATGTGATATCCAACTCCTTCCCATTCCAATCCTGAGACCCTTCCTATAGCATGAGATGTGATGTCTCAATGCTTCTAATACCAAACCTGAGATCCTTCCTATAACATGAGATGTGATATCCAACTCCTTCCCATTCCAATCCTGAGACACTTCCTATAGCATGAGAAGTGATATCTCAATGCTTATACCAAACCTGAGACCCTTCCTACGGCATGAGATGTCATATACAACTCCTTCCCATTCCAATCCTGAGACCCGTCCTATAGCATGAGATGTGATATCTCAATGCTTATACCAAACATGACACCCTTCCTATAGCATGAGATGTGATATCCAACTACTTCCCATTCCAATCCTGAGACCCTTCCTATAGTATGAGATGTGATATCCAACTCCTTCCCTTTCCAAACCTGAGAGCCTATCTATAGCATGAGATGTGATATCCAAGTCCTTCCCATTCCAATCCTGAGACCCTTCCTATAGCATGAGATGTGATATCTCAATGCTTCTAATTCCAATCCTGAGACCCTTCCTATAGCATGATATGTGATATCCAACTCCTTCCATTCCAATCCTGAGACCTGTCCTATAGCATGAGATGTGATATCTCAATGCTTATACCAAACCTGAGACCCTTCCTATAGCATGAGATGTGATATCCAACTACTTCCCATTCCAATCCTGAGACCCTTCCTATAGCATGAGATGTGATATCCAACTCCTTCCCTTTCCAAACCTGAGAGCCTATCTATAGCATGAGATGGGATATCCAACTCCTTCCCATTCCAATCCTGAGACACTTCCGATAGCAGAGATGTGATATCTGAATGCTTATACCACACCTGAGACCCTTCCTATAACATGATGTGATATCCAACTCCTTCCCGTTCCAAACCTGAGAGCCTTCCTATAGCATGAGATGTGATATCTCAATGCCTCTAATACCAAACCTGAGATCCTTCCTCTAACATGAAATGTGATATCCAACTCCTTCCCTTTCCAAACCTGAGAGCCTACCTATAGCATGAGATGTGATATCCAAGTCCTTCCCATTCCAATCCTTAGACCCTTCCTACAGCATGCAATATGATATCTCAATGATTCTAATAACAAACCTGAGACCCATCCTATAACATGAGATGGGATATCCAACTCCTTCCCATTCCAATCCTGAGACACTTCCGATAGCAGAGATGTGATATCTCAATGCTTATACCAAACCTGAGACCCTTCCTATAGCATGAGATGTGATATCCAACTCCTTCCCGTTCCAAACCTGAGACCCTTCCTATAGCATATGTGATATCCAACTCCTTCCCATTCCAAACATGAGACCTTTCCTATAGCAAGAATGTAATATCCAATTCCTTCCCATTCCAATCCTGAGACCCTTCCTACAGCATGCAATGTGATATCTCAATGCTTCTAATACCAAACCTGAGACCCGTCCTATAACATGAGATGGGATATCCAACTCCTTCCCGTTCCAAATCTGAGACCCTTCCTATAGCATGAGATGTGATATCCAACTCCTTCCCATCCCAATCCTGAGACCCTTCCTACAGCATGCAATGTGATATCTCAATGCTTATACCAAACCTGAGACTCTTCCTATAAAATGAGATGGGATATCCAACTCCTTCCCGTTCCAAACCTGAGACCCTTCCTATAGCATGAGATGTGATATCCAACTCCTTCCCATTCCAATCCTGAGACCCTTCCTATAGCATGAGATGTGATATCTCAATGCTTATACCAAACCTGATACCCTTCCTATAGCATGAGATGTGATATCCAACTCCTTCCCATTCCAATCCTGAGACCCTTCCTATAGCATGAGATGTGATATCTCAATGCTTATACCAAACCTGAGACCCTTCCTATAACATGAGATGTGATATCCAACTCCTTCCCGTTTCAAACCTGAGACCCTTCCTTTAGCATGAGATGTGATATCCAGCTCCTTCCCATTCCAATCCTGAGACACTTCCGATAGCATGAGATGTGATATCTCAATGCTTCTAATATCAAAACTGAGACCCTCTCTATAGCATGATATGTGATATCTAAGTCCTTCCCATTCCAATCCTGAGACCCTTCCTATAGCATGAGATGTGATATCTCAATGCTTCTACCAAACCTGAGACCCTTCCTTTAGCATGAGATGTGATATCCAACTCCTTCCCATTCCAGTCCTGAGACCCTTCCTATAGCATGAGATATGATATCTCAATACTTCTAATACCAAACCTGAGATCCTTCCGATAACATGAGATGTGATATCCAAATCCTTCCCCTTCCAAACCTGAGACTCTCCCTTTAGCATGAGATGTGATATCCAACTCCTTCCCATTCCAATCCTGAGACCCTTCTGATAGCATGAGATGTGATATCTCAATGTTTCGAATACCAAACCTGAGATCCTTCCTATAACATGAGATGTGATATCTCAATGCTTCTAATACCAAACCTGAGACCCTCCCTTTAGCATGAGATGTGATATCCGACTCCTTCCCATTCCAATCCTGAGACCTTTCTGATAGCATGAGATGTGATATCTCAATGCCTCTAATACCAAACCTGAGATCCTCCCAATAGCATGAGATGTGATATCTCAAAGCTTCTAATACCAAACCTGAGATCCTTCCCATAACATGAGATGTAATATCCAAATCCTTCCCCTTCCAAACCTGAGACCCTCCCTTTAGTATGAGATGTGATATCCAACTCCTTCCCATTCCAATCCTGAGATCCTTCTGATAGCATGAGATGTGATATCTCAATGCCTCTAATACCAAACCTGAGATCCTACCTCTAACATGAAATGTGATATCCAACTCCTTCCCCTTCCAAACCTGAGAGCCTTCCTATAGCATGAGATGTGATATCCAAGTCCTTCCCATTCCAATCCTGAGACCCTTCCTAAAACATGAGAAGTGATATCCAACTCCTTCCCATTCCAACCTGAGACCCTTCCTATAGCATGAGATGGGATATCCAACTCCTTCCAAATCCAATCCTGATACCCTTCCGATAGCATGAGATGTGATATCCCAATGCTTCTACAAAACCTGAGACCCATACATGGCATGAGATGTGATATCAAACTCCTTCCCATTCCAATCCTGAGACCCTTCCTATAGCTTGAGATGTGATATCCAACTCCTTCCCATTCCAATTCTGAGACCCTTCCTATAGCATGAGATGTGATATCTCAATGCTTCTAATACCAAACCTGAGACCCTTCCTATAACATGAGATGTGATATCCAAGTCCTTCCCATTCCAATCCTGAGACCCTTCCTATAGCATGAGATGTGATATCTCAATGCTTCTAATACCAAACCTGAGACCCTTCCTATAACATGAGATGTGATATCCAAGTCCTTCCCATTTCAATCCTGAGACCCTTCCTATAGCTTGAGATGTGATATCCAACTCCTTCCCATTCCAATTCTGAGACCCGTCCTATACCATGAGATGTGATATCTCAATGCTTCTAATGCCAAACCTGAGACCCCTCCTATAACGAGATGGGATATCCAACTCCTTCCCATTCCAATCCTGAGACCCTTCCGATAGCAGAGATGTGATATCTCAATGCTTATACCAATCCTGAGACCCTTCCTATAGCATGAGATGTGATGTCTCAATGCTTCTAATACCAAACCTGAGATCCTTCCTATAACATGAGATGTGATATCCAACTCCTTCCCATTCCAATCCTGAGACACTTCCTATAGCATGAGAAGTGATATCTCCATGCTTATACCAAACCTGAGACCCTTCCTATAGCATGAGATGTGATATCCAAATCCTTCCCATTCCAATCCTGAGACCCTTCCTATAGCATGAGATGTGATATCTCAATGCTTATACCAAACCTGAGAGCCTACCTATAGCATGAGATGTGATATCCAAGTCCATCCCATTCCAATCCTTAGACGCTTCCTACAGCATGCGATGTGATATCTCAATGATTCTAATACCAAACCAGAGACCCGTCCTATAACATGAGATGGGATATCCAACACCTTCCCGTTCCAAACCTGAGACCCTTCCTATAGCATATGTGATATCCAACTCCTTCCCATTCCAAACATGAGACCCTTCCTATAGCAAGAATGTAATATCCAACTCCTACCCATTCCAATCCTGAGACCATTCCTATAGCATGAGATGTGATATCTCAATGCTTCTAATACCAAACCTGAGATACTTCCTATGACATGAGATGTGATATCCAATTCCTTCCCATTCCAAACCTGAGATCCTTCCTACAGCATGCGATGTGATATCTCAATGCTTCTAATACCAAACCTGAGACCCGTCCTATAACATGAGATGGGATATCCAACTCCTTCCCGTTCCAAACCTGAGACCCTTCCTATAGCATGAGATGTGATATCCAACTCCTTCCCATTCCAATCCTGAGACCCTTCCGATAGCATGAGAAGTGATATCTCAATGCTTCTAATACCAAACCAGTGATCCTTCCTATAACATGAGATGTGATATCCAAATCCTACCCCTTCCAAACCTGAGACCCTCCCTTTAGCATGAGATGTGATATCCAACTCCTTCCCATTCCAATCCTGAGACCCTTCCTATAGCATGAGATGTGATATCTCAATGCTTATACCAAACCTGAGACCCTTCCTATAGCATGAGATGTGATATCCAACTCCTTCCCATTCCAATCCTGAGACCCTTCCTATAGCATGAGATGTGATGTCTCAATGCTTATACCAAACCTGAGACCCTTCCTATAGCATGAGATGTGATATCCAACTACTTCCCATTCCAATCCTGAGACCCTTCCTATACCATGAGATGTGATATCCAACTCCTTCCCTTTCCAAACCTGAGAGCCTATCTATAGCATGAGATGTGATATCCAAGTCCTTCCCATTCCAATCCTGAGACCCTTCCTATAGCATGAGATGTGATATCTCAATGCTTCTAATACCAAACCTGAGATCCTTCCTCTAACATGAAATGTGATATCCAACTCCTTCCCGTTCCAAACCTGAGAGCCTATCTATAGCATGAGATGTGATATCCAAGTCCTTCCCATTCCAATCCTTAGACCCTTCCTACAGCATGCAATATGATATCTCAATGATTCTAATAACAAACCTGAGACGTGTCCTATAACATGAGATGGGATATCCAACTCCTTCCCATTCCACTCCTGAGACACTTCCGATAGCAGAGATGTCATATCTCAATGCTTATACCAAACCTGAGACCCTTCCTATAACATGAGATGTGATATCCAACTCCTTCCCGTTCCAAACCTGAGACCCTTCCTTTAGCATGAGATGTGATATCCAGCTCCTTCCCATTCCAATCCTGAGACACTTCCGATAGCATGAGATGTGATATCTCAATGCTTCTAATATCAAAACGGAGACCCTCCCTATAGCATGATATGTGATATCTAAGTCCTTCCCATTCCAATCCTGAGACCCTTCCTATAGCATGAGATGTGATATCTCAATGCTTCTACCAAACCTGAGACCCTTCCTTTAGCATGAGATGTGATATCCAACTCCTTCCCATTCCAGTCCTGAGACCCTTCCTATAGCATGAGATATGATATCTCAATACAGCTAATACCAAACCTGAGATCCTTCCGATAACATGAGATGTGATATCCAAATGCTTCCCCTTCCAAACCTGAGACTCTCCCTTTAGCATGAGATGTGATATCCAACTCCTTCCCATTCCAATCCTGAGACCCTTCTGATAGCATGAGATGTGATATCTCAATGTTTCTAATACCAAACCTGAGATCCTTCCTATAACATGAGATGTGATATCCAACTCCTACCCATTCCAATCCTGAGACCATTCCTATAGCATGAGATGTGATATCTCAATGCTTATACCAAACCTGAGACCCTTCCTGTGGCATGAGATGTCATATACAACTCCTTCCCATTCCAATCCTGAGACCCTTCCTATAGCATGAGATGTGATATCCAACTCCTTCCCATTCCAATCCTGAGACCCTTCCTATAGCATGAGATATGATATCGCAATGCTTCTAACACCAAACCTGAGATCCTTCCGATAGCATGAGATGTGATATCTCAATGCTTCTAATACCAAACCTGAGATCATTCCTATAACACGAGATGTAATATCCAAATCCTTCCCCTTCCAAACCTGAGACCCTCCCTTTAGCATGAGATGTGATATCCAACTCTTTCCCATTCCAATCCTGAGACCCTTCCTATAGCATGAGATGTGATGTCTCAATGCTTCTAATACCAAACCTGAGATCCTTCCTATAACATGAGATGTGATATCCAACTCCTTCCCATTCCAATCCTGAGACACTTCCTATAGCATGAGAAGTGATATCTCAATGCTTATACCAAACCTGAGACCCTTCCTACGGCATGAGATGTCATATACAACTCCTTCCCATTCCAATCCTGAGACCCGTCCTATAGCATGAGATGTGATATCTCAATGCTTATACCAAACCTGACACCCTTCCTATAGCATGAGATGTGATATCCAACTACTTCCCATTCCAATCCTGAGACCCTTCCTATAGTATGAGATGTGATATCCAACTCCTTCCCTTTCCAAACCTGAGAGCCTATCTATAGCATGAGATGTGATATCCAAGTCCTTCCCATTCCAATCCTGAGACCCTTCCTATAGCATGAGATGTGATATCTCAATGCTTCTAATTCCAATCCTGAGACCCTTCCTATAGCATGAGATGTGATATCCAACTCCTTCCATTCCAATCCTGAGACCTGTCCTATAGCATGAGATGTGATATCTCAATGCTTATACCAAACCTGAGACCCTTCCTATAGCATGAGATGTGATATCCAACTACTTCCCATTCCAATCCTGAGACCTGTCCTATAGCATGAGATGTGATATCTCAATGCTTATACCAAACCTGAGACCCTTCCTATAGCATGAGATGTGATATCCAACTCCTTCCATTCCAATCCTGAGACCTGTCCTATAGCATGAGATGTGATATCTCAATGCTTATACCAAACCTGAGACCCTTCCTATAGCATGAGATGTGATATCCAACTCCTTCCCTTTCCAAACCTGAGAGCCTATCTATAGCATGAGATGGGATATCCAACTCCTTCCCATTCCAATCCTGAGACACTTCCGATAGCAGAGATGTGATATCTGAATGCTTATACCACACCTGAGACCCTTCCTATAACATGAGATGTGATATCCAACTCCTTCCCGTTCCAAACCTGAGACCCTTCCTTTAGCATGAGATGTGATATCCAGCTCCTTCCCATTCCAATCCTGAGACACTTCCGATAGCATGAAATGTGATATCTCAAAGCTTCTAATATCAAAACTGAGACCCTCCCTATAGCATGATATGTGATATCTAAGTCCTTCCCATTCCAATCCTGAGACCCTTCCTGTAGCATGAGATGTGATATCTCAATGCTTCTACCAAACCTGAGACCCTTCCTTTAGCATGAGATGTGATATCCAACTGCTTCCCATTCCAGTCCTGAGACCCTTCCTATAGCATGAGATATGATATCTCAATACTTCTAATACCAAACCTGAGATCCTTCCGATAACATGAGATGTGATATCCAAATCCTTCCCCTTCCAAACCTGAGACCCTCCCTTTAGCATGAGATGTGATATCCAACTCCTTCCCATTCCAATCCTGAGACCCTTCTGATAGCATGAGATGTGATATCTCAATGCTTCTAATACCAAACCTGAGATCCTTCCTATAACATGAGATGTGATATCCAACTCCTTCCCATTCCAATCCTGAGACCCTTCCTACAGCATGAGAAGTGATATCTCCATGCGTATACCAAACCTGAGACCCTTCCTATAGCATGAGATGTGATATCCAACTCCTTCCCATTCCAATCCTGAGCCACTTCCGATAGCAGAGATGTGATATCTCAATGCTTATACCAAACCTGAGACCCTTCCTATAACATGAGATGTGATATCCAACTAATTCCCATTCCAAACCTGACACACTTCCTATAGCATATGTGATATCCAACTCCTTCCCATTCCAAACATGAGACCCTTCCTATATCAAGAATGTAATATCCAACTCCTACCCATTCCAATCCTGAGACCATTCCTATAGCATGAGATGTGATATATCAATGCTTCTAATACCAAACCTGAGACCCTTCCTATGACATGAAATGTGATATCCAACTCCTTCCCGTTCCAAACCTGAGACCCTTCCTATAGCATGAGATGTGATATCCAACTCCTTCCCATTCCAATCCTGAGACCCTTCCGATAGCATGAGAAGTGATATCTCAATGCTTCTAATACCAAACCAGTGATCCTTCCTATAACATGAGATGTGATATCCAAATCCTACCCCTTCCAAACCTGAGACCCTCCCTTTAGCATGAGATGTGATATCCAACTCCTTCCCATTCCAATCCTGAGACCCTTCCTATAGCATGAGATGTGATATCTCAATGCTTATACCAAACCTGAGACCCTTCCTATAGCATGAGATGTGATATCCAACTCCTTCCCATTCCAATCCTGAGACCCTTCCTATAGCATGAGATGTGATGTCTCAATGCTTATACCAAACCTGAGACCCTTCCTATAGCATGAGATGTGATATCCAACTACTTCCCATTCCAATCCTGAGACCCTTCCTATACCATGAGATGTGATATCCAACTCCTTCCCTTTCCAAACCTGAGAGCCTATCTATAGCATGAGATGTGATATCCAAGTCCTTCCCATTCCAATCCTGAGACCCTTCCTATAGCATGAGATGTGATATCTCAATGCTTCTAATACCAAACCTGAGATCCTTCCTCTAACATGAAATGTGATATCCAACTCCTTCCCGTTCCAAACCTGAGAGCCTATCTATAGCATGAGATGTGATATCCAAGTCCTTCCCATTCCAATCCTTAGACCCTTCCTACAGCATGCAATATGATATCTCAATGATTCTAATAACAAACCTGAGACGTGTCCTATAACATGAGATGGGATATCCAACTCCTTCCCATTCCACTCCTGAGACACTTCCGATAGCAGAGATGTCATATCTCAATGCTTATACCAAACCTGAGACCCTTCCTATAACATGAGATGTGATATCCAACTCCTTCCCGTTCCAAACCTGAGACCCTTCCTTTAGCATGAGATGTGATATCCAGCTCCTTCCCATTCCAATCCTGAGACACTTCCGATAGCATGAGATGTGATATCTCAATGCTTCTAATATCAAAACGGAGACCCTCCCTATAGCATGATATGTGATATCTAAGTCCTTCCCATTCCAATCCTGAGACCCTTCCTATAGCATGAGATGTGATATCTCAATGCTTCTACCAAACCTGAGACCCTTCCTTTAGCATGAGATGTGATATCCAACTCCTTCCCATTCCAGTCCTGAGACCCTTCCTATAGCATGAGATATGATATCTCAATACAGCTAATACCAAACCTGAGATCCTTCCGATAACATGAGATGTGATATCCAAATGCTTCCCCTTCCAAACCTGAGACTCTCCCTTTAGCATGAGATGTGATATCCAACTCCTTCCCATTCCAATCCTGAGACCCTTCTGATAGCATGAGATGTGATATCTCAATGTTTCTAATACCAAACCTGAGATCCTTCCTATAACATGAGATGTGATATCCAACTCCTACCCATTCCAATCCTGAGACCATTCCTATAGCATGAGATGTGATATCTCAATGCTTATACCAAACCTGAGACCCTTCCTGTGGCATGAGATGTCATATACAACTCCTTCCCATTCCAATCCTGAGACCCTTCCTATAGCATGAGATGTGATATCCAACTCCTTCCCATTCCAATCCTGAGACCCTTCCTATAGCATGAGATATGATATCGCAATGCTTCTAACACCAAACCTGAGATCCTTCCGATAGCATGAGATGTGATATCTCAATGCTTCTAATACCAAACCTGAGATCATTCCTATAACACGAGATGTAATATCCAAATCCTTCCCCTTCCAAACCTGAGACCCTCCCTTTAGCATGAGATGTGATATCCAACTCTTTCCCATTCCAATCCTGAGACCCTTCCTATAGCATGAGATGTGATGTCTCAATGCTTCTAATACCAAACCTGAGATCCTTCCTATAACATGAGATGTGATATCCAACTCCTTCCCATTCCAATCCTGAGACACTTCCTATAGCATGAGAAGTGATATCTCAATGCTTATACCAAACCTGAGACCCTTCCTACGGCATGAGATGTCATATACAACTCCTTCCCATTCCAATCCTGAGACCCGTCCTATAGCATGAGATGTGATATCTCAATGCTTATACCAAACCTGACACCCTTCCTATAGCATGAGATGTGATATCCAACTACTTCCCATTCCAATCCTGAGACCCTTCCTATAGTATGAGATGTGATATCCAACTCCTTCCCTTTCCAAACCTGAGAGCCTATCTATAGCATGAGATGTGATATCCAAGTCCTTCCCATTCCAATCCTGAGACCCTTCCTATAGCATGAGATGTGATATCTCAATGCTTCTAATTCCAATCCTGAGACCCTTCCTATAGCATGAGATGTGATATCCAACTCCTTCCATTCCAATCCTGAGACCTGTCCTATAGCATGAGATGTGATATCTCAATGCTTATACCAAACCTGAGACCCTTCCTATAGCATGAGATGTGATATCCAACTACTTCCCATTCCAATCCTGAGACCTGTCCTATAGCATGAGATGTGATATCTCAATGCTTATACCAAACCTGAGACCCTTCCTATAGCATGAGATGTGATATCCAACTCCTTCCATTCCAATCCTGAGACCTGTCCTATAGCATGAGATGTGATATCTCAATGCTTATACCAAACCTGAGACCCTTCCTATAGCATGAGATGTGATATCCAACTCCTTCCCTTTCCAAACCTGAGAGCCTATCTATAGCATGAGATGGGATATCCAACTCCTTCCCATTCCAATCCTGAGACACTTCCGATAGCAGAGATGTGATATCTGAATGCTTATACCACACCTGAGACCCTTCCTATAACATGAGATGTGATATCCAACTCCTTCCCGTTCCAAACCTGAGACCCTTCCTTTAGCATGAGATGTGATATCCAGCTCCTTCCCATTCCAATCCTGAGACACTTCCGATAGCATGAAATGTGATATCTCAAAGCTTCTAATATCAAAACTGAGACCCTCCCTATAGCATGATATGTGATATCTAAGTCCTTCCCATTCCAATCCTGAGACCCTTCCTGTAGCATGAGATGTGATATCTCAATGCTTCTACCAAACCTGAGACCCTTCCTTTAGCATGAGATGTGATATCCAACTGCTTCCCATTCCAGTCCTGAGACCCTTCCTATAGCATGAGATATGATATCTCAATACTTCTAATACCAAACCTGAGATCCTTCCGATAACATGAGATGTGATATCCAAATCCTTCCCCTTCCAAACCTGAGACCCTCCCTTTAGCATGAGATGTGATATCCAACTCCTTCCCATTCCAATCCTGAGACCCTTCTGATAGCATGAGATGTGATATCTCAATGCTTCTAATACCAAACCTGAGATCCTTCCTATAACATGAGATGTGATATCCAACTCCTTCCCATTCCAATCCTGAGACCCTTCCTACAGCATGAGAAGTGATATCTCCATGCGTATACCAAACCTGAGACCCTTCCTATAGCATGAGATGTGATATCCAACTCCTTCCCATTCCAATCCTGAGCCACTTCCGATAGCAGAGATGTGATATCTCAATGCTTATACCAAACCTGAGACCCTTCCTATAACATGAGATGTGATATCCAACTAATTCCCATTCCAAACCTGACACACTTCCTATAGCATATGTGATATCCAACTCCTTCCCATTCCAAACATGAGACCCTTCCTATATCAAGAATGTAATATCCAACTCCTACCCATTCCAATCCTGAGACCATTCCTATAGCATGAGATGTGATATATCAATGCTTCTAATACCAAACCTGAGACCCTTCCTATGACATGAAATGTGATATCCAAATCCTTCCCATTCCAAACCTGAGACCCTTCCTACAGCATGCGATGTGATATCTCAATGCTTCTAATATCAAACCTGAGACCCGTCCTATAACATGAGATGGGATATCCAACTCCTTCCCGTTCCAAACCTGATACTCTTCCTATAGCATGAGATGTGATATCCAATTCCTTCCCATCCCAATCCTGAGACACCTCCGATAGCAGAGATGTGATATCTCAATGCTTATACCAAACCTGAGACTCTTCCTATAACATGAGATGTGATATCCAACTCCTTCCCATTCCAAACCTGAGACCCTTCCTATAGCATGAGATGTGATATCTCAATGCTTCTAATACCAAACCTGAGATCCTTCCTATAACATGAGATGTGATATCCAACTCCTTCCCATTCTAATCCTGAGACCCTTCCTATAGCATGAGAAGTGATATCTCCATGCTTATACCAAACCTGAGACCCTTCCTATAGCATGAGATGTGATATCCAATTTCTTCCCATTCCAATCCTGAGACCCTTCCTATAGCATGAGAAGTGATATCTCCATGTGTATACCAAACCTGAGACCCTTCCTATAGCATGAGATGTGATATCCAAATCCTTCCCATTCCAATCCTGAGACCCTTCCTATAGCATGAGATGTGATATCTCATGCTTATACCAAACCAGAGACCCGTCCTATAACATGAGATGGGATATCCAACTCCTTCCCATTCCAATCCTGAGACACTTCCAATAGCAGAGATGTGATATCTCAATGCTTATACCAAACCTGAGACCCTTCCTTTAGCATGAGATGTGATATCCAACTCCTTCCAATTCCAGTCCTGAGACCCTTCCTATAGCATGAGATATGATATCTCAATACTTCTAATACCAAACCTGAGATCCTTCCAATAACATGAGATGTGATATCCAAATCCTTCCCCTTCCAAACCTGAGACCCTCCCTTTAGCATGAGATGTGATATCCAAGTCCTTCCCATTCCAATCCTGAGACCCTTCCTATAGCATGAGATGTGATATCTCAATGCTTCTAATACCAAACCTGAGACCCTTCCTATAACATAAGATGGGATATCCAACTCCTTTCCATTCCAATCCTGAGACCCTTCCGATAGCAGAGATGTGATATCTCAATGCTTATACCAAACCTGAGACCCTTCCTGTGGCATGAGATGTCATATACAACTCCTTCCCATTCCAATCCTGAGACCCTTCCTATAGCATGAGATGTGATATCCAACTTCTTCCCATTCCAATCCTGAGACCCTTCCTATAGCATGAGATATGATATCTCAATGCTTCTAACACCAAACCTGAGATCCTTCAGATAGCATGAGATGTGATATCTCAATGCTTCTAATGCCAAACCTGAGATCATTCCTTTAACACGAGATGTAATATCCAAATCCTTCCCCTTCCAAACCTGAGACCCTCCCTTTAGCATGAGATGTGATATCCAACTCCTTCCCATTCCAATCCTGAGACCCTTCCTATAGCATGAGATGTGATGTCTCAATGCTTCTAATACCAAACCTGAGATCCTTCCTATAACATGAGATGTGATATCCAACTCCTTCCCATTCCAATCCTGAGACACTTCCTATAGCATGAGAAGTGATATCTCAATGCTTATACCAAACCTGAGACCCTTCCTACGGCATGAGATGCCATATACAACTCCTTCCCATTCCAATCCTGAGACCCGTCCTATAGCATGAGATGTGATATCTCAATGCTTATACCAAACCTGACACCCTTCCTATAGCATGAGATGTGATATCCAACTACTTCCCATTCCAATCCTGAGACCCTTCCTATAGTATGAGATGTGATATCCAACTCCTTCCCTTTCCAAACCTGAGAGCCTATCTATAGCATGAGATGTGATATCCAAGTCCTTCCCATTCCAATCCTGAGACCCTTCCTATAGCATGAGATGTGATATCTCAATGCTTCTAATACCAAACCTGAGACCCTTCCTATAGCATGAGATGTGATATCCAACTACTTCCCATTCCAATCCTGAGACCCTTCCTATAGCATGAGATGTGATATCTCAATGCTTATACCAAACCTGAGACCCTTCCTATAGCATGAGATGTGATATCTCAATGCTTCTAATACCAAACCTGAGACCCTTCCTATAGCATGAGATGTGATATCCAACTCCTTCCATTCCAATCCTGAGACCTGTCCTATAGCATGAGATGTGATATCTCAATGCTTATACCAAACCTGAGACCCTTCCTATAGCATGAGATGTGATATCCAACTACTTCCCATTCCAATCCTGAGACCCTTCGTATAGCATGAGATGTGATATCCAACTCCTTCCCTTTCCAAACCTGAGAGCCTATCTATAGCATGAGATGGGATATCCAACTCCTTCCCATTCCAATCCTGAGACACTTCCGATAGCAGAGGTGTGATATCTGAATGCTTATACCACACCTGAGACCCTTCCTATAACATGAGATGTGATATCCAACTCCTTCCCGTTCCAAACCTGAGACCCTTCCTTTAGCATGAGATGTGATATCCAGCTCCTTCCCATTCCAATACTGAGACCCTTCTGATAGCATGAGATGTGATATCTCAATGCTTCTAATACCAAACCTGAGATCCTTCCTATAACATGAGATGTGATATCCAACTCCTTCCCATTCCAATCCTGAGACCCTTCCTATAGCATGAGAAGTGATATCTCCATGCGTATACCAAACCTGAGACCCTTCCTATAGCATGAGATGTGATATCCAAATCCTTCCCATTCCAATCCTGAGACTCTTCCTATAGCATGAGATGTGATATCTCAATGCTTATACCAAACCAGAGACCCGACCTATAACATGAGATGGGATATCCAACTCCTTCCCATTCCAATCCTGAGCCACTTCCGATAGCAGAGATGTGATATCTCAATGCTTATACCAAACCTGAGACCCTTCCTATAACATGAGATGTGATATCCAACTCATTCCCATTCCAAACCTGACACACTTCCTATAGCATATGTGATATCCAACTCCTTCCCATTCCAAACATGAGACCCTTCCTATAGCAAGAATGTAATATCCAACTCCTACCCATTCCAATCCTGAGACCATTCCTATAGCATGAGATGTGATATAACAATGCTTCTAATACCAAACCTGAGATCCTTCCTATGACATGAAATGTGATATCCAAATCCTTCCCATTCCAAACCTGAGACCCTTCCTACAGCATGCGATGTGATATCTCAATGCTTCTAATATCAAACCTGAGACCCGTCCTATAACATGAGATGGGATATCCAACTCCTTCCCGTTCCAAACCTGATACTCTTCCTATAGCATGAGATGTGATATCCAATTCCTTCCCATCCTAATCCTGAGACACCTCCGATAGCAGAGATGTGATATCTCAATGCTTATACCAAACCTGAGACTCTTCCTATAACATGAGATGTGATATCCAACTCCTTCCCGTTCCAAACCTGAGACCCTTCCTATAGCATGAGATGAGATATCCAACTCCTTCCCATTCCAATCCTGAGACCCTTCCGATAGCATGAGATGTGATATCTCAATGCTTCTAATACCAAACCTGATATCCTTCCTATAACATGAGATGTGATATCCAACTCCTTCCCATTCCAATCCTGAGACCCTTCCTATAGCATGAGATGTGATATCCAACTCCTTCCCATTCCAATCCTGAGACCCTTCCTATAGCATGAGATATGATATCTCAATGCTTCTAACACCAAACCTGAGATCCTTCAGATAGCATGAGATGTGATATCTCAATGCTTCTAATACCAAACCTGAGATCATTCCTTTAACACGAGATGTAATATCCAAATCCTTCCCCTTCCAAACCTGAGACCCTCCCTTTAGCATGAGATGTGATATCCAACTCCTTCCCATTCCAATCCTGAGACCCTTCCTATAGCATGAGATGTGATGTCTCAATGCTTCTAATACCAAACCTGAGATCCTTCCTATAACATGAGATGTGATATCCAACTCCTTCCCATTCCAATCCTGAGACACTTCCTATAGCATGAGAAGTGATATCTCAATGCTTATACCAAACCTGAGACCCTTCCTACGGCATGAGATGCCATATACAACTCCTTCCCATTCCAATCCTGAGACCCGTCCTATAGCATGAGATGTGATATCTCAATGCTTATACCAAACCTGACACCCTTCCTATAGCATGAGATGTGATATCCAACTACTTCCCATTCCAATCCTGAGACCCTTCCTATAGTATGAGATGTGATATCCAACTCCTTCCCTTTCCAAACCTGAGAGCCTATCTATAGCATGAGATGTGATATCCAAGTCCTTCCCATTCCAATCCTGAGACCCTTCCTATAGCATGAGATGTGATATCTCAATGCTTCTAATACCAAACCTGAGACCCTTCCTATAGCATGAGATGTGATATCCAACTACTTCCCATTCCAATCCTGAGACCCTTCCTATAGCATGAGATGTGATATCCAACTCCTTCCATTCCAATCCTGAGACCTGTCCTATAGCATGAGATGTGATATCTCAATGCTTATACCAAACCTGAGACCCTTCCTATAGCATGAGATGTGATATCCAACTACTTCCCATTCCAATCCTGAGACCCTTCCTATAGCATGAGATGTGATATCCAACTACTTCCCATTCCAATCCTGAGACCCTTCCTATAGTATGAGATGTGATATCCAACTCCTTCCCTTTCCAAACCTGAGAGCCTATCTATAGCATGAGATGTGATATCCAAGTCCTTCCCATTCCAATCCTGAGACCCTTCCTATAGCATGAGATGTGATATCTCAATGCTTCTAATACCAAACCTGAGACCCTTCCTATAGCATGAGATGTGATATCCAACTACTTCCCATTCCAATCCTGAGACCCTTCCTATAGCATGAGATGTGATATCCAACTCCTTCCATTCCAATCCTGAGACCTGTCCTATAGCATGAGATGTGATATCTCAATGCTTATACCAAACCTGAGACCCTTCCTATAGCATGAGATGTGATATCCAACTACTTCCCATTCCAATCCTGAGACCCTTCCTATAGCATGAGATGTGATATCCAACTCCTTCTCCTTCCAAACCTGAGAGCCTATCTATAGCATGAGATGGGATATCCAACTCCTTCCCATTCCAATCCTGAGACACTTCCGATAGCAGAGATGTGATATCTGAATGCTTATACCACACCTGAGACCCTTCCTATAACATGAGATGTGATATCCAACTCCTTCCCGTTCCAAACCTGAGACCCTTCCTTTAGCATGAGATGTGATATCCAGCTCCTTCCCATTCCAATCCTTAGACCCTTCTGATAGCATGAGATGTGATATCTCAATGCTTCTAATACCAAACCTGAGATCCTTCCTATAACATGAGATGTGATATCCAACTCCTTCCCATTCCAATCCTGAGACCCTTCCTATAGCATGAGAAGTGATATCTCCATGCGTATACCAAACCTGAGACCCTTCCTATAGCATGAGATGTGATATCCAAATCCTTCCCATTCCAATCCTGAGACTCTTCCTATAGCATGAGATGTGATATCTCAATGCTTATACCAAACCAGAGACCCGTCCTATAACATGAGATGGGATATCCAACTCCTTCACATTCCAATCCTGAGCCACTTCCGATAGCAGAGATGTGATATCTCAATGCTTTTACCAAACCTGAGACCCTTCCTATAACATGAGATGTGATATCCAACTCATTCCCTTTCCAAACCTGAGACCCTTCCTATAGCATGAGATGAGATATCCAACTCCTTCCCATTCCAATCCTGAGACCCTTCCGATAGCATGAGATGTGATATCTCAATGCTTCTAATACCAAACCTGAGATCCTTCCTATAACATGAGATGTGATATCCAACTCCTTCCCATTCCAATCCTGAGACCCTTCCTATAGCATGAGAAGTGATATCTCCATGCTTATACCAAACCTGAGACCCTTCCTATAGCATGAGATGTGATATCCAATTTGTTCCCATTCCAATCCTTAGGCCCTTCCTATAGCATGAGAAGTGATATCTCCATGTGTATACCAAACCTGAGACCCTTCCTATAGCATGAGATGTGATATCCAAATCCTTCCCATTCCAATCCTGAGACCCTTCCTATAGCATGAGATGTGATATCTCAATGCTTATACCAAACCAGAGACCCGTCCTATAACATGAGATGGGATATCCAACTCCTTCCCATTCCAATCCTGAGCCACTTCCAATAGCAGAGATGTGATATCTCAATGCTTATACCAAACCTGAGACCCTTCCTATAACATGAGATGTGATATCCAACTCATTCCCGTTCCAAACCTGAGACACTTCCTATAGCATATGTGATATCCAACTCCTTCCCATTCCAAACATGAGACTCTTCTTATAGCAAGAATGTAATATCCAACTCCTACCCATTCCAATCCTGAGACCATTCCTATAGCATGAGATGTGATATATCAATGCTTCTAATACCAAACCTGAGATCCTTCCTATGACATGAAATGTGATATCCAAATCCTTCCCATTCCAAACCTGAGACCCTTCCTACAGCATGCGATGTGATATCTCAATGCTTCTAATATCAAACCTGAGACCCGTCCTATAACATGAGATGGGATATCCAACTCCTTCCCGTTCCAAACCTGATACCCTTCCTATAGCATGAGATGTGATATCCAATTCCTTCCCATCCCAATCCTGAGACACCTCCGATAGCAGAGATGTGATATCTCAATTCTTATACCAAACCTGAGACTCTTCCTATAACATGAGATGTGATATCCAAATCCTTCCCGTTCCAAACCTGAGACCCTTCCTATAGCATGAGATGTGATATCCAACTCCTTCCCATTCCAATCCTGAGACCCTTCCTATAACATGAGATGGGAATATCCAACTCCTTCCCATTCCAATCCTGAGACCCTTCCGATAGCAGAGATGTGATATCTCAATGCTTATACCAAACCTGAGATCCTTCCTATAACATGAGATGTGATATCTAACTCCTTCCCATTCCAATCCTGAGACCCTTCCTATAGCATGAGATGTGATATCTCACTGCTTATACCAAACCTGAGACCCTTCCTATAGCATGAGATGTGATATCCAACTCCTTCCCATTCCAATCCTGAGACCCTTCCTATAGCATGAGATGTGATATCTCAATGCTTCTAATATCAAACTTGAGACCCTCCCTATAGCATGAGATGTGATATCCAAGTCCTTCCCATTCCAATCCTGAGACACTTCCTATAGCATGAGATGTGATATCTCAATGCTTCTAATACCAAACCTGAGACTCTTCCTATAACATGAGATGGGATATCCAACTCCTTCCCATTCCAAGCATGAGACCCTTCCGATAGCAGAGATGTGATATCTCAAAGCTTATACCAAACCTGAGACCCTTCCTACGGCATGAAATGTCATATACAACTCCTTCCCATTCCAATCCTGAGACCCTTCCTATAGCATGAGATGTGATATCTCAATGCTTATACCAAACCTGAGACCCTTCCTATAGCATGAGATGTGATATCCAACTCCTTCCCATCCCAATCCTGAGACACTTCCGATTGCAGAGATGTGATATCTCAATGCTTATACCAAACCTGAGACTCTTCCTATAACATGAGATGGGATATCCTACTCCTTCCCGTTCCAAACCTGAGACCCTTCCTATAGCATGAGATGTGATATCCAAGTCCTTCCCATTCCAATCCTGAGACACTTCCTATAACATGAGATGTGATGTCTCAATGCTTCTAATACCAAACCTGAGATCTATCCTATAACATGAGATGTGATATCCAACTCCTTCCCATTCCAATCCTGAGACCCTTCCTATAGCATGAGATGTGATATCTCAATGCCTCTTTACCAAACCTGAGATCCTACCTCTAACATGAAATGTGATATCCAACTCCTGCCCCTTCCAAACCTGAGAGCCTTCCTATAGCATGAGATGTGATATCCAAGTCCTTCCCATTCCAATCCTGAGACCCTTCCTATAACATCAGATGTGATATCCAACTCCTTCCCATTCCAACCTGAGACCCTTCCTATAGCATGAGATGGGATATCCAACTCCTTCCAAATCCAATCCTGATACCCTTCCGATAGCATGAGATGTGATATCCCAATGCTTCTACAAAACCTGAGACCCATACATGGCATGAGATGTGATATCAAACTCCTTCCCATTCCAATCCTGAGACACTTCCGATAGCAGAGATGTGATATCTCAATGCTTATACCAAACCTGAGACCCTTCCTATAGCATGAGATGTGATATCCAACTCCTTCCCGTTCCAAACCTGAGACCCTTCCTATAGCATATGTGATATCCAACTCCTTCCCATTCCAAACATGAGACCCTTCCTATAGCAAGAATGTAATATCCAATTCCTTCCCATTCCAATCCTGAGACCCTTCCTACAGCATGCAATGTGATATCTCAATGCTTCTAATACCAAACCTGAGACCCGTCCTATAGCATGAGATGGGATATCCAACTCCTTCCGTTCCAAACCTGAGACCCTTCCTATAGCATGAGATGTGATATCCAACTCCTTCCCATCCCAATCCTGAGACACTTCCGATTGCAGAGATGTGATATCTCAATGCTTATACCAAACCTGAGACTCTTCCTATAAAATGAGATGGGATATCCAACTCCTTCCCGTTCCAAACCTGAGACCCTTCCTATAGCATGAGATGTGATATCCAACTCCTTCCCATTCCAATCCTGAGACCCTTCCGATAGCATGAGATGTGATATCTCAATGCCTCTAATACCAAACCTGAGATACTTCCGATAGCATGAGATGTGATATCTCAATGCTTCTAATACCAAACCTGAGATCCTTCCTATAACATGAGATGTGATATCCAAGTCCTTCCCCTTCCAAACCTGAGACCCTCCCTTTAGCATGAGATGTGATATCCAACTCCTTCCCATTCCAATCCTGAGACCCTTCCTATAGCATGAGATGTGATATCTCAATGCCTCTAATACCAAACCTGAGATCCTACCTCTAACATGAAATGTGATATCCAACTCCTTCCCTTTCCAAACCTGAGACCCTGCATATAGCATGAGATGTTATATCCAAGTCCTTCCCATTCCAATCCTGAGACCCTTCCTATAGCATGAGATGTGATATCTCAATGCTTATACCAAACCTGAGACCCTTCCTATGGCATGAGATGTCATATACAACTCATTCCCATTCCAATCCTGAGACCCTTCCTATAGCATGAGATGTGATGTCTCAATGCTTCTAATACCAAACCTGAGATCCTTCCTATAACATGAGATGTGATATCCAACTCCTTCCATTCCAATCCTGAGACCCGTCCTATAGCATGAGATGTGATATCTCAATGCTTATACCAAACCTGAGACCCTTCCTATAGCATGAGATGTGATATCCAACTACTTCCCATTCCAATCCTGAGACCCTTCCTATAGCATGAGATGTGATATCCAACTCCTTCCCTTTCCAAACTTGAGAGCCTATCTATAGCATGAGATGTGATATCCAAGTCCTTCCCATTCCAATCCTGAGACCCTTCCGATAGCATGAGATGTGATATATATCAATGCTTCTAATACCAAACCTGAGACCCTTCCTATAGCATGAGATGTGATATCCAACTACTTCCCATTCCAATCCTGAGACCCTTCCTATAGCATGAGATGTGATATCCAACTCCTTCCATTCCAATCCTGAGACCCGTCCTATAGCATGAGATGTGATATCTCAATGCTTATACCAAATCTGAGACCCTTCCTATAGCATGAGATGTGATATCCAACTACTTCCCATTCCAATCCTGAGACCCTTCCTATAGCATGAGATGTGATATCCAACTCCTTCCCTTTCCAAACCTGAGAGCCTATCTATAGCATGAGATGGGATATCCAACTCCTTCCCATTCCAATCCTGAGACACTTCCGATAGCAGAGTTGTGATATCTGAATGCTTATACCACACCTGAGACCCTTCATATAACATGAGATGTGATATCCAACTCCTTCCCGTTCCAAACCTGAGACCCTTCCTTTAGCATGAGATGTGATATCCAGCTCCTTCCCATTCCAATCCTGAGACACTTCCGATAGCATGAGATGTGATATCTCAAAGCTTCTAATATCAAAACTGAGACCCTCCCTATAGCATATGTGATATCTAAGTCCTTCCCATTCCAATCCTGAGACCCTTCCTGTAGCATGAGATGTGATATCTCAATGCTTCTACCAAACCTGAGACCCTTCCTTTAGCATGAGATGTGATATCCAACTCCTTCCCATTCCAGTCCTGAGACCCTTCCTATAGCATGAGATATGATATCTCAATACTTCTAATACCAAACCTGAGATCCTTCCGATAACATGAGATGTGATATACAAATCCTTCCCCTTCCAAACCTGATACCCTCCCTTTAGCATGAGATGTGATATCCAACTCCTTCCCATTCCAATCCTGAGACCCTTCTGATAGCATGAGATGTGATATCTCAATGCTTCTAATACCAAACCTGAGATCCTTCCTATAACATAAGATGTGATATCCAACTCCTTCCCATTCCAATCCTGAGACCCTTCCTATAGCATGAGAAGTGATATCTCCATGCGTATACCAAACCTGAGACCCTTCCTATAGCATGAGATGTGATATCCAAATCCTTCCCATTCCAATCCTGAGACTCTTCCTATAGCATGAGATCTGAAATCTCAATGCTTATACCAAACCAGAGACCCGTCCTATAACATGAGATGGGATATCCAACTCCATCCCATTCCAATCCTGGGCCACTTCCGATAGCAGAGATGTGATATCTCAATGCTTATACCAAACCTGAGACCCTTCCTATAACATGAGATGTGATATCCAACTCATTCCCATTCCAAACCTGACACACTTCCTATAGCATTTGTGATATCCAACTCCTTCCCTTTCCAAACATGAGACCCTTCCTATAGCAAGAATGTAATATCCAACTCCTACCCATTCCAATCCTGAGACCATTCCGATAGCATGAGATGTGATATATCAATGCTTCTAATACCAAACCTGAGATCCTTCCTATGACATGAAATGTGATATCCAAATCCTTCCCATTCCAAACCTGAGACCCTTCCTACAGCATGCGATGTGATATCTCAATGCTTCTAATATCAAACCTGAGACCCGTCCCATAACATGAGATGGGATATCCAAATCCTTCCCGTTCCAAACCTGATACTCTTCCTATAGCATGAGATGTGATATCCAATTCCTTCCCATCCCAATCCTGAGACACCTCCGATAGCAGAGATGTGATATCTCAATGCTTATACCAAACCTGAGACTCTTCCTATAACATGAGATGTGATATCCAACTCCTTCCCGTTCCAAACCTGAGACCCTTCCTGTAGCATGAGATGTGATATCCAACTCCTTCCCATTCCAATCCTGAGACCCTTCCGATAGCATGAGATGTGATATCTCAATGCTTCTAATACCAAACCTGAGATCCTTCCTATAACATGAGATGTGATATCCAACTCCTTCCCATTCCAATCCTGAGACCCTTCCTATAGCATGAGAAGTGATATCTCCATGCTTATACCAAACCTGAGACCCTTCCTATAGCATGAGATGTCATATCCAATTCCTTCCCATTCCAATCCTGAGACCCTTCCTATAGCATGAGAAGTGATACCTCCATGCGTATACCAAACCTGAGACCCTTCCTATAGCATGAGATGTGATTTCCAAATCCTTCCCATTCCAATCCTGAGACCCTTCCTATAGCATGAGATGTGATATCTCAATGCTTATACCAAACCAGAGACCCGTCCTATAACATGAGATGGGATATCCAACTCCTTCCCATTCCAATCCTGAGCCACTTCCAATAGCAGAGATGTGATATCTCAATGCTTATACCAAACCTGAGACCCTTCCTATAACATGAGATGTGATATCCAACTCATTCCCGTTCCAAACCTGAGACACTTCCTATAGCATATGTGATATCCAACTCCTTCCCATTCCAAACATGAGACCGTTCCTATAGCAAGAATGTAATATCCAACTCCTACCCATTCCAATCCTGAGACCATTCCTATAGCATGAGATGTGATATATCAATGCTTCTAATACCAAATCTGAGATCCTTCCTATGACATGAAATGTGATATCCAACTCCTTCCCATTCCAATCCTGAGACCCTTCCGATAGCATGAGATATGATATCTCAATGCCTCTAATACCAAACCTGAGATACTTCCGATAGCATGAGATGTGATATCTCAATGCTTCTAATACCAAACCTGAGATCCTTCCTATAACATGAGATGTGATATCCAAGTCCTTCCCCTTCCAAACCTGAGTACCTCCCTTTAGCATGAGATGTGATATCCAACTCCTTCCCCTTCCAATCCTGAGACCCTTCTGATAGCATGAGATGTGATATCTAAATGCCTCTAATACCAAACCTGAGATCCTACCTCTAACATGAAATGTGATATCCAACTCCTTCCCTTTCCAAACCTGAGACCCTGCCTATAGCATGAGATGTGATATCCAAGTCCTTCCCATTCCAATCCTGAGACCCTTCCTATAGCATGAGATGTGATATCTCAATGCTTATACCAAACCTGAGACCCTTCCTATGGCATGAGATGTCATATACAACTCCTTCCCATTCCAATCCTGAGACCCTTCCTATAGCATGAGATGTGATGTCTCAATGCTTCTAATACCAAACCTGAGATCCTTCCTATAACATGAGATGTGATATCCAACTCCTTCCATTCCAATCCTGAGAAACGTCCTATAGCATGAGATGTGATATCTCAATGCTTATACCAAACCTGAGACCCTTCCTATAGCATGAGATGTGATATCCAACTATTTCCCATTCCAATCCTGAGACCCTTCGTATAGCATGAGATGTGATATCCAACTCCTTCCCTTTCCAAACCTGAGAGCCTATCTATAGCATGAGATGTGATATCCAAGTCCTTCCCATTCCAATCCTGAGACCCTTCCTATAGCATGAGATGTGATATCTCAATGCTTCTAATACCAAACCTGAGACCCTTCCTATAGCATGAGATGTGATATCCAACTACTTCCCATTCCAATCCTGAGACCCTTCCTATAGCATGAGATGTGATATCCAACTCCTTCCATTCCAATCCTGAGACCCGTCCTATAGCATGAGATGTGATATCTCAATGCTTATACCAAACCTGAGACCCTTCCTATAGCATGAGATGTGATATCCAACTACTTCCCATTCCAATCCTGAATCCCTTCCTATAGCATGAGATGTGATATCCAACTCCTTCCCTTTCCAAACCTGAGAGCCTATCTATAGCATGAGATGGGATATCCAACTCCTTCCCATTCCAATCCTGAGACACTTCCGATAGCAGAGATGTGATATCTGAATGCTTATACCACACCTGAGACCCTTCCTATAACATGAGATGTGATATCCAACTCCTTCCCGTTCCAAACCTGAGACCCTTCCTTTAGCATGAGATGTGATATCCAGCTCCTTCCCATTCCAATCCTGAGACACTTCCGATAGCATGAGATGTGATATCTCAAAGCTTCTAATATCAAAACTGAGACCCTCCCTATAGCATGATATGTGATATCTAAGTCCTTCCCATTCCAAACCTGAGACCCTTCCTGTAGCATGAGATGTGATATCCAACTCCTTCCCATTCCAGTCCTGAGACCCTTCCTATAGCATGAGATATGATATCTCAATACTTCTAATACCAAACCTGAGATCCTTCCGATAACATGAGATGTGATATCCAAATCCTTCCCCTTCCAAACCTGAGACCCTCCCTTTAGCATGAGATGTGATATCCAACTCCTTCCCATTCCAATCCTGAGACCCTTCTGATAGCATGAGATGTGATATCTCAATGCTTCTAATACCAAACCTGAGATCCTTCCTATAACATGAGATGTGATATCCAACTCCTTCCCATTCCAATCCTGAGACCCTTCCTATAGCATGAGAAGTGATATCCAAATCTTTCCCATTCCAATCCTGAGACTCTTCCTATAGCATGAGATGTGATATCTCCATGCTTATACCAAACCTGAGACCCTTCCTATAGCATGAGATGTGATATCCAATTTCCTCCCATTCCAATCCTGAGACCCTTCCTATAGCATGAGAAGTGATATCTCCATGCGTATACCAAACCTTAGACCCTTCCTATAGCATGAGATGTGATATCCAAACCTTTCCCATTCCAATCCTGAGACTCTTCCTATAGCATGAGATGTGATATCTCAATGCTTATACCAAACCAGAGACCCGTCCTATAACATGAGATGGGATATCCAACTCCATCCCATTCCAATCCTGAGCCACTTCCGATAGCAGAGATGTGATATCTCAATGCTTATACCAAACCTGAGACCCTTCCTATAACATGAGATGTGATATCCAACTCATTCCCATTCCAAACCTGACACACTTCCTATAGCATATGTGATATCCAACTCCTTCCCATTCCAAACATGAGAGCCTTCCTATAGCAAGAATGCAATATCCAACTCCTACCCATTCCAATACTGAGACCATTCCTATAGCATGAGATGTGATATATCAATGCCTCTAATACCAAACCTGAGATCCTTCCTATGACATGAAATGTGATATCCAAATCCTTCCCATTCCAAACCTGAGACCCTTCCTACAGCATGAGATGTGATATCTCAATGCTTCTAATATCAAACCTGAGACCCGTCCTATAACATGAGATGGGATATCCAACTCCTTCCCGTTCCAAACCTGATACCTTTCCTATAGAATG
Organism: Ambystoma mexicanum; assembly: GCF_040938575.1. Taxonomy (NCBI): domain Eukaryota; kingdom Metazoa; phylum Chordata; class Amphibia; order Caudata; family Ambystomatidae; genus Ambystoma; species Ambystoma mexicanum. The sequence continues at coordinate 1,153,121,722 of NC_090934.1, forward strand.
AGATGTGATATCCAATTCCTTCCCATCCCAATCCTGAGACACCTCCGATAGCAGAGATGTGATATCTCAATGCTTATACCAAACCTGAGACTCTTCCTATAACATGAGATGTGATATCCAACTCCTTCCCGTTCCAAACCTGAGACCCTTCCTATAGCATGAGATGTGATATCCAACTCCTTCCCATTCCAATCCTGAGACCCTTCCGATAGCAGAGATGTGATATCTCAATGCTTATACCAAACCTGAGATCCTTCCTATAACATGAGATGTGATATCCAACTCCTTCCCATTCCAATCCTGAGACCCTTCCTATAGCATGAGATGTGATATCTCACTGCTTATACCAAACCTGAGACCCTTCCTATAGCATGAGATGTGATATCCAACTCCTTCCCATTCCAATCCTGAGACCCTTCCTATAGCATGAGATGTGATATCTCAATGCTTCTAATATCAAACTTGAGACCCTCCCTATAGCATGAGATGTGATATCCAAGTCCTTCCCATTCCAATCCTGAGACACTTCCTATAGCATGAGATGTGATATCTCAATGCTTCTAATACCAAACCTGAGACTCTTCCTATAACATGAGATGGGATATCCAACTCCTTCCCATTCCAAGCCTGAGACCCTTCCGATAGCAGAGATGTGATATCTCAAAGCTTATACCAAACCTGAGACCCTTCCTACGGCATGAAATGTCATATACAACTCCTTCCCATTCCAATCCTGAGACCCTTCCTATAGCATGAGATGTGATATCTCAATGCTTATACCAAACCTGAGATCCTTCCTATAGCATGAGATGTGATATCCAACTCCTTCCCATCCCAATCCTGAGACACTTCCGATTGCAGAGATGTGATATCTCAATGCTTATACCAAACCTGAGACTCTTCCTATAACATGAGATGGGATATCCAACTCCTTCCCGTTCCAAACCTGAGACCCTTCGTATAGCATGAGATGTGATATCCAAGTCCTTCCCATTCCAATCCTGAGACCCTTCCTATAACATGAGATGTGATGTCTCAATGCTTCTAATACCAAACCTGAGATCTATCCAATAACATGAGATGTGATATCCAACTCCTTCCCATTCCAGTCCTGAGACCCTTCCTATAGCATGAGATATGATATCTCAATACTTCTAATACCAAACCTGAGATCCTTCCGATAACATGAGATGTGATATACAAATCCTTCCCCTTCCAAACCTGATACCCTCCCTTTAGCATGAGATGTGATATCCAACTCCTTCCCATTCCAATCCTGAGACCCTTCTGATAGCATGAGATGTGATATCTCAATGCTTCTAATACCAAACCTGAGATCCTTCCTATAACATAAGATGTGATATCCAACTCCTTCCCATTCCAATCCTGAGACCCTTCCTATAGCATGAGAAGTGATATCTCCATGCGTATACCAAACCTGAGACCCTTCCTATAGCATGAGATGTGATATCCAAATCCTTCCCATTCCAATCCTGAGACTCTTCCTATAGCATGAGATCTGAAATCTCAATGCTTATACCAAACCAGAGACCCGTCCTATAACATGAGATGGGATATCCAACTCCATCCCATTCCAATCCTGGGCCACTTCCGATAGCAGAGATGTGATATCTCAATGCTTATACCAAACCTGAGACCCTTCCTATAACATGAGATGTGATATCCAACTCATTCCCATTCCAAACCTGACACACTTCCTATAGCATTTGTGATATCCAACTCCTTCCCTTTCCAAACATGAGACCCTTCCTATAGCAAGAATGTAATATCCAACTCCTACCCATTCCAATCCTGAGACCATTCCTATAGCATGAGATGTGATATATCAATGCTTCTAATACCAAACCTGAGATCCTTCCTATGACATGAAATGTGATATCCAAATCCTTCCCATTCCAAACCTGAGACCCTTCCTACAGCATGCGATGTGATATCTCAATGCTTCTAATATCAAACCTGAGACTCGTCCTATAACATGAGATGGGATATCCAAATCCTTCCCGTTCCAAACCTGATACTCTTCCTATAGCATGAGATGTGATATCCAATTCCTTCCCATCCCAATCCTGAGACACCTCCGATAGCAGAGATGTGATATCTCAATGCTTATACCAAACCTGAGACTCTTCCTATAACATGAGATGTGATATCCAACTCCTTCCCGTTCCAAACCTGAGACCCTTCCTGTAGCATGAGATGTGATATCCAACTCCTTCCCATTCCAATCCTGAGACCCTTCCGATAGCATGAGATGTGATATCTCAATGCTTCTAATACCAAACCTGAGATCCTTCCTATAACATGAGATGTGATATCCAACTCCTTCCCATTCCAATCCTGAGACCCTTCCTATAGCATGAGAAGTGATATCTCCATGCTTATACCAAACCTGAGACCCTTCCTATAGCATGAGATGTCATATCCAATTCCTTCCCATTCCAATCCTGAGACCCTTCCTATAGCATGAGAAGTGATACCTCCATGCGTATACCAAACCTGAGACCCTTCCTATAGCATGAGATGTGATTTCCAAATCCTTCCCATTCCAATCCTGAGACCCTTCCTATAGCATGAGATGTGATATCTCAATGCTTATACCAAACCAGAGACCGTCCTATAACATGAGATGGGATATCCAACTCCTTCCCATTCCAATCCTGAGCCACTTCCAATAGCAGAGATGTGATATCTCAATGCTTATACCAAACCTGAGACCCTTCCTATAACATGAGATGTGATATCCAACTCATTCCCGTTCCAAACCTGAGACACTTCCTATAGCATATGTGATATCCAACTCCTTCCCATTCCAAACATGAGACCGTTCCTATAGCAAGAATGTAATATCCAACTCCTACCCATTCCAATCCTGAGACCATTCCTATAGCATGAGATGTGATATATCAATGCTTCTAATACCAAATCTGAGATCCTTCCTATGACATGAAATGTGATATCCAACTCCTTCCCATTCCAATCCTGAGACCCTTCCGATAGCATGAGATATGATATCTCAATGCCTCTAATACCAAACCTGAGATACTTCCGATAGCATGAGATGTGATATCTCAATGCTTCTAATACCAAACCTGAGATCCTTCCTATAACATGAGATGTGATATCCAAGTCCTTCCCCTTCCAAACCTGAGTACCTCCCTTTAGCATGAGATGTGATATCCAACTCCTTCCCCTTCCAATCCTGAGATCCTTCTGATAGCATGAGATGTGATATCTAAATGCCTCTAATACCAAACCTGAGATCCTACCTCTAACATGAAATGTGATATCCAACTCCTTCCCTTTCCAAACCTGAGACCCTGCCTATAGCATGAGATGTGATATCCAAGTCCTTCCCATTCCAATCCTGAGACCCTTCCTATAGCATGAGATGTGATATCTCAATGCTTATACCAAACCTGAGACCCTTCCTATGGCATGAGATGTCATATACAACTCCTTCCCATTCCAATCCTGAGACCCTTCCTATAGCATGAGATGTGATGTCTCAATGCTTCTAATACCAAACCTGAGATCCTTCCTATAACATGAGATGTGATATCCAACTCCTTCCATTCCAATCCTGAGAAACGTCCTATAGCATGAGATGTGATATCTCAATGCTTATACCAAACCTGAGACCCTTCCTATAGCATGAGATGTGATATCCAACTATTTCCCATTCCAATCCTGAGACCCTTCGTATAGCATGAGATGTGATATCCAACTCCTTCCCTTTCCAAACCTGAGAGCCTATCTATAGCATGAGATGTGATATCCAAGTCCTTCCCATTCCAATCCTGAGACCCTTCCTATAGCATGAGATGTGATATCTCAATGCTTCTAATACCAAACCTGAGACCCTTCCTATAGCATGAGATGTGATATCCAACTACTTCCCATTCCAATCCTGAGACCCTTCCTATAGCATGAGATGTGATATCCAACTCCTTCCATTCCAATCCTGAGACCCGTCCTATAGCATGAGATGTGATATCTCAATGCTTATACCAAACCTGAGACCCTTCCTATAGCATGAGAGGTGATATCCAACTACTTCCCATTCCAATCCTGAATCCCTTCCTATAGCATGAGATGTGATATCCAACTCCTTCCCTTTCCAAACCTGAGAGCCTATCTATAGCATGAGATGGGATATCCAACTCCTTCCCATTCCAATCCTGAGACACTTCCGATAGCAGAGATGTGATATCTGAATGCTTATACCACACCTGAGACCCTTCCTATAACATGAGATGTGATATCCAACTCCTTCCCGTTCCAAACCTGAGACCCTTCCTTTAGCATGAGATGTGATATCCAGCTCCTTCCCATTCCAATCCTGAGACACTTCCGATAGCATGAGATGTGATATCTCAAAGCTTCTAATATCAAAACTGAGACCCTCCCTATAGCATGATATGTGATATCTAAGTCCTTCCCATTCCAAACCTGAGACCCTTCCTGTAGCATGAGATGTGATATCCAACTCCTTCCCATTCCAGTCCTGAGACCCTTCCTATAGCATGAGATATGATATCTCAATACTTCTAATACCAAACCTGAGATCCTTCCGATAACATGAGATGTGATATCCAAATCCTTCCCCTTCCAAACCTGAGACCCTCCCTTTAGCATGAGATGTGATATCCAACTCCTTCCCATTCCAATCCTGAGACCCTTCTGATAGCATGAGATGTGATATCTCAATGCTTCTAATACCAAACCTGAGATCCTTCCTATAACATGAGATGTGATATCCAACTCCTTCCCATTCCAATCCTGAGACCCTTCCTATAGCATGAGAAGTGATATCCAAATCTTTCCCATTCCAATCCTGAGACTCTTCCTATAGCATGAGATGTGATATCTCCATGCTTATACCAAACCTGAGACCCTTCCTATAGCATGAGATGTGATATCCAATTTCCTCCCATTCCAATCCTGAGACCCTTCCTATAGCATGAGAAGTGATATCTCCATGCGTATACCAAACCTTAGACCCTTCCTATAGCATGAGATGTGATATCCAAACCTTTCCCATTCCAATCCTGAGACTCTTCCTATAGCATGAGATGTGATATCTCAATGCTTATACCAAACCAGAGACCCGTCCTATAACATGAGATGGGATATCCAACTCCATCCCATTCCAATCCTGAGCCACTTCCGATAGCAGAGATGTGATATCTCAATGCTTATACCAAACCTGAGACCCTTCCTATAACATGAGATGTGATATCCAACTCATTCCCATTCCAAACCTGACACACTTCCTATAGCATATGTGATATCCAACTCCTTCCCATTCCAAACATGAGAGCCTTCCTATAGCAAGAATGCAATATCCAACTCCTACCCATTCCAATACTGAGACCATTCCTATAGCATGAGATGTGATATATCAATGCCTCTAATACCAAACCTGAGATCCTTCCTATGACATGAAATGTGATATCCAAATCCTTCCCATTCCAAACCTGAGACCCTTCCTACAGCATGAGATGTGATATCTCAATGCTTCTAATATCAAACCTGAGACCCGTCCTATAACATGAGATGGGATATCCAACTCCTTCCCGTTCCAAACCTGATACTTTTCCTATAGAATGAGATGTGATATCCAATTCCTTCCCATCCCAATCCTGAGACACCTCCGATAGCAGAGATGTGATATCTCAATGCTTATACCAAACCTGAGACTCTTCCTATAACATGAGATGTGATATCCAACTCCTTCCCGTTCCAAACCTGAGACCCTTCCTATAGCATGAGATGTGATATCCAACTCCTTCCCATTCCAATCCTGAGACCCTTCCGATAGCAGAGATGTGATATCTCAATGCTTATACCAAACCTGAGATCCTTCCTATAACATGAGATGTGATATCCAACTCCTTCCCATTCCAATCCTGAGACCCTTCCTATAGCATGAGATGTGATATCTCACTGCTTATACCAAACCTGAGACCCTTCCTATAGCATGAGATGTGATATCCAACTCCTTCCCATTCCAATCCTGAGACCCTTCCTATAGCATGAGATGTGATATCTCAATGCTTCTAATATCAAACTTGAGACCCTCCCTATAGCATGAGATGTGATATCCAAGTCCTTCCCATTCCAATCCTGAGACACTTCCTATAGCATGAGATGTGATATCTCAATGCTTCTAATACCAAACCTGAGACTCTTCCTATAACATGAGATGGGATATCCAACTCCTTCCCATTCCAAGCCTGAGACCCTTCCGATAGCAGAGATGTGATATCTCAAAGCTTATACCAAACCTGAGACCCTTCCTACGGCATGAAATGTCATATACAACTCCTTCCCATTCCAATCCTGAGACCCTTCCTATAGCATGAGATGTGATATCTCAATGCTTATACCAAACCTGAGATCCTTCCTATAGCATGAGATGTGATATCCAACTCCTTCCCATCCCAATCCTGAGACACTTCCGATTGCAGAGATGTGATATCTCAATGCTTATACCAAACCTGAGACTCTTCCTATAACATGAGATGGGATATCCAACTCCTTCCCGTTCCAAACCTGAGACCCTTCGTATAGCATGAGATGTGATATCCAAGTCCTTCCCATTCCAATCCTGAGACCCTTCCTATAACATGAGATGTGATGTCTCAATGCTTCTAATACCAAACCTGAGATCTATCCAATAACATGAGATGTGATATCCAACTCCTTCCCATTCCAATACTGAGACCCTTCCTATAGCATGAGATGTGACATCTCAATGCCTCTTTACCAAACCTGGGATCCTACCTCTAACATGAAATGTGATATCCAACTCCTTCCCCTTCCAAACCTGAGAGACTTCCTATAGCATGAGATGTGATATCCAAGTCCTTCCCATTCCAATCCTGAGACCCTTCCTATAACATCAGATGTGATATCCAACTCCTTCCCATTCCAACCTGAGACCCTTCCTATAGCATGAGATGGGATATCCAACTCCTTCCAAATCCAATCCTGATACCCTTCCGATAGCATGAGATGTGATATCCCAATGCTTCTACAAAACCTGAGACCCATACATGGCATGAGATGTGATATCAAACTCCTTCCCATTCCAATCCTGAGACACTTCCTATAGCATGAGATGTGATATCTCAATGCTTCTAATACCAAACCTGAGACTCTTCCTATAACATAAGATGGAATATCCAACTCCTTCCCATTCCAATCCTGAGACCCTTCCGATAGCAGAGATGTTATATCTCAATGCTTCTAATACATAACCTGAGATCCTTCCTATAACATCAGATGTGATCTACAACTCCTTCCCATTCCAATCCTGAGACTCTTCCTATAGCATGAGATGTGATATCTCAATGCTTATACCAAACCTGAGACCCTTCCTATAGCATGAGATGTGATATCCAACTCCTTCCCATTCCAATCCTGAGACCCTTCCTATAGCATGAGATGTGATATCTCATTGCCTCTAATACCAAACCTGAGATCCTTCCTCTAACATGAAATGTGATATCGAACTCCTTCCCTTTCCAAACCTGAGAGCCTACCTATAGCATGAGATGTGATATCCAAGTCCTTGCCATTCCAATCCTTAGACCCTTCCTACAGCATGCAATATGATATCTCAATGATTCTAATAACAAACCTGAGACCCGTCCTATAACATGAGATGGGATATCCAACTCCTTCCCATTCCAATCCTGAGACACTTCCGATAGCAGAGATGTGATATCTCAATGCTTATACCAAACCTGAGACCCTTCCTATAGCATGAGATGTGATATCCAACTCCTTCCCGTTCCAAACCTGAGATCCTTCCTCTAACATGAAATGTGATATCGAACTCCTTCCCTTTCCAAACCTGAGAGCCTACCTATAGCATGAGATGTGATATCCAAGTCCTTGCCATTCCAATCCTTAGACCCTTCCTACAGCATGCAATATGATATCTCAATGATTCTAATAACAAACCTGAGACCCTTCCTATAGCATGAGATGTGATATCCAAGTCCTTCCCATTCCAATCCTGAGACACTTCCTATAGCATGAGATGTGATATCTCAATGCTTCTAATACCAAACCTGAGACTCTTCCTATAACATGAGATGGGACATCCAACTCCTTCCCATTCCAAGCCTGAGACCCTTCCGATAGCAGAGATGTGATATCTCAAAGCTTATACCAAACCTGAGACCCTTCCTACGGCATGAAATGTCATATACAACTCCTTCCCATTCCAATCCTGAGACCCTTCCTATAGCATGAGATGTGATATCTAAATGCTTATACCAAACCTGAGATCCTTCCTATAGCATGAGATGTGATATCCAACTCCTTCCCATCTGTAGGGTATTTTGTGGAGATTTGGGGCCTGACGGTATTTTATTACCGCCGAAAAATAACTTAGCAATAATCACTCTTTGTATTCAGATTTGGCCATGTGCAACAATAATACAATGGACATGCATTATTTCAGCACCCAGATCTGCATATTTGGTATACGTGGTTGGTGGTATTTTGGTGAGCATAATTCCCTTGTTTTATTTGTGGCCCCAATGTCCAGAATCCCTTATCTTTGCTTAGATTTTTCGTGTGATCACTAGAGAGACCTCAGACCTGCATTCTAGGAATACCACATTTTCCAGTGATAGTGTTGGTGTGCCACCATGGGCGAACTCACTGACTTATTTACGACAGAGAGCTATATGTGGTAGTCTTGTGGTAATTTCCACTACCTTATATACGGTAGGGAGCTATGTTCAGAGAGTCTCTCTTCCCGTTGGCTCATGTACCTCCAACAAGCTATGCTACAGTCACTCACAATTATTCATACTGATTTTGACATGCACACATCTGTCTTAAAATGACCATTGCACTGTTTAAAAATCTCCCCACATCATCAGCATTGTAATGGTAAACAATAAACATCACCCGTCTGTTTTCAAATATTTTTCTGTATTATAAAAGTTGTATTTAAACACGATCTTATTCTTTACAGAAATAAAATGGTACAGTCAGAGCATTGTCTGTGACACACTGCAGAGAGTGGCGGAGAACAGAACTCAAATTGCAACATTAGCACTTGATTAAGACACACACAGGAATCCTACACTGACTGCATATTACCGTACACACTCAGCTCCCACACTTCTCATTACCTTATCTTTTTAGTTGTTCTCTTTGTGAATGTGGCTCTCTTGGATTAACTCCAGCAAAAAGGAACGCTTGCCTTCTCAAACCGGGGCATTGCCTGGAATTCTCAGCTTTTGCAGATAGGAATGCCTCAGCCAGTGGAAAGGTCCTTCTTTCAGCTCTCCCCAATCTCGACTGCAGCAGGACACAGGAATCTGCATTCAGTCAGGAGCCCCACAGCCAGGTCTTCTCCCCAATAGTGCAGAAAGATGTCTGCCTGTCTTTTTCCCTGATACTGCCCACTAAAACTCTCCTCTCAGCCCTCTGTATGACGTGTCCCAATGAAATCCATCATCTCTCATCCTCCTACTCTTCAACAATAGCTTCGCTTATACATTTGCAATTGTTGCAAATCTGACTTCCTTCTTCCTGCAGTTACTGTGCACAAAAACACGGAGAATCAGGCAGAGAAGAGAAGAAAAAATCTGCACACGCATTTAAATGGTTTTCAGAGTATGCCTAATTCTGCAGTGGAGAACACATTTTATTAGTGGGTTATGTTAAATAAGGTTTTATTAGTCAGGTTAATTGTTAATAGGTTAGCTGTTAATTTTCAAATGTGTCTCTAGCAATATAGGCATTTCAGGTGAAAAATAGTGTGCATTTTTAAATGAGCACATGTGCTTTTAACTGTAAAAATAGATTTGCATCTTATATGTTAAAATCGTTTTTGACTGAATAGCCTGTCTTTCCTTGTTAATCTGGTAACCCATATAGCAATGCACCGCACCCTTGTGGTGGTGCTGCAAAAAAAAAATGTGCTACTTGTGCAGTATTACTGTACTCTGTACTGTAACACGCCAAATATCCTTACACATCCCAATCCTGAGACACTTCCGATTGCAATCCAACAAAATGAATATTCATGTGCATCAATGAAAATTTGCAATCAACATTTCATCTGAGTCCATCAGTTCATAAAATGTTCCACATTTGCCTTCTCAGTGGAAGTGGCATTACTTTAAGTTTAAATTTTCCAAGTCAATTAAAAACAATGAAATAAAACAACTAACTAAAACAAATAAGTAATATAACAAGTTAAAATAAATAATTAAAATAATAAATACGTGGAACTTCATATGCCGGAACTTTTGTTTTGTCTCTTTTGGTATGTCCCGACCAGCGATGTCATTCGGTTCATTCGAGTACTCTTTCATCTTGGCAATCTTGAATCCACAGTAGTCATCTCTTTTGGCATTCCGGTTATTTTGTCTTCACCTCCACCTGGAGGGAGGCATCTTTTGGTCTTCATCCAGGGGACTCCAGGACTCCATCGTCTCCCGTGGCCTCTGATCCCGGAACCTCCGACCAAATAATGTTAATTGTCTAAATCAAAATAGAAAATAAACAGATTAAGTACATAGCACAATACTAACTTCATCCTTTTGCCAAAAATAAAACATGCTTGGTAAAAATATATATTTTTTTTTTTTTTTTTTTTTTTTCTTCTGAAATTAAACACAAGTTAAAAGAAAACAAACACATATAAAACAGCATTCAATATTTAATACACTTTCTCTCTGCACACCAACCATGAGCTTCCATTATATGTGCATTTATTTATTTATTTATTTATTTATTTATATTTATTTTATATTATATTTTACATATACTACAGTGTTTATGTGCCATCATAACAATCAACTTTTTAACTTCTTTGTCACTGCCTCCTGATTGTACCCATTTATTTTCTCTTTTTATGTTCAAGTGATTTTATCTGTTTCTACATGCTCAAGCCGCCTGATCTCATGTCTGGGATGGCATGGTTTGATTTGATTTACATGGACAAACTGCTCTATTGCTGTTTCACCTTCATTTTTCAAAATTTTATACACTACAGGAGAAACCTTATCTATAATTCGAAATGGCCCCTGCCAGGCTGCTAGAAATTTAGAATTTTTCTGTTTACTTTTTCCAAAATGAAACTTGTACACCTGATCCCCTACATTGTATTCCTTTACTGATGTCTTTTTGTCATAATATGACTTAGCACTGTCAGCAGCCCTTTCCAGATTTCTCTGCACAAAAGCAAATGCATGTTGCAAATGCCTCCTCAGTTCATCAATATATTCATGAACCGTGGATGCACTCACTAGAGTTTGCTCATGTGTTCTGTATAGTAGGTGTTGTGGTAACACCATTTTCCTACCTGTCAAGACCTCATGGGGGCTAACACCTGTTGCTTTGGCAGGAGTCGACCTGATTGCCATCAGAACCAACGGTAAACGTAAATCCCAGCTGGAACCTGCTTCTGCCACAAATTTCTTTAAAATATCCACAACAGACCTATTGCTTCTTTCAACTGTACCTGAAGACGCCGCCCGATATGCGATATGTAGTTTCCTTTTCACACCTAGTATTTGCCATACCTTACTCATTAGAGTACTTGTGAAATGACTTCCTCTGTCTGACTCAATTCTTTGTGGCAACCCAAACCTTGAGAACACATGGTTCACCAGCAATGTGGCTGCTGTTTGCGCACTACAATCTGGTGCAGGAACGCATTCAATCCACTTTGACATCAAACATACCACACTCAAAATATAACGGTGTCCCCTGCTCGACCTTTTTAAAGGACCTACATAGTCTATTTGCAAATCTGACCATGGGAGAGTTAGGCCTCTTTTCATCAATGGTGCTCTATGCATTGGTGAAGCAGGTTTAAATTGGGCGCATACTAGACATCCTCTAGTATATAATTCCACATCTTGGGACATATGAGGCCAGTAAGCATAATCTTTTAGTATTTCTAATGTTTTTTGTGAACCTCTATGGCCTGCAGTTATGGCATCGTGTGCATGGTGTAGCATTAGTCCTCTGAATGAAAGGGGTACTACCCACTGTATTTGCCCTGTTATGGACTCTCTAATCATGAGTCCATCCTGTAATCTAATTCGTGTTTTGTTCTTTAATAACACCCTCAACTCTTCTTTTCCCATACAATCATTTTCTGTTAAAGGATTTTGTTCAGGATCTATCAAATGATTATAATAGATTCCCAAAATTTGATCATTCTTTTGTGCCTCAATCAAATCTTGGTCTGGCGTGTCATGACTCCACTGCACCACCGGTTGATCTACCTCCTTTGGTGCTTTAGAACGTGTGACTGCATCAATTTGTATTTCACCCATTAAATAATCAATAGGTAGCAATTCTCCCATCACAGCCCCAATCTTAGCCAGATGGTCTGCCTTATCATTTCCCTCCTTATCCTCTCCTGGTGTTTTTAAATGCCCACAAATTTTTCTCCAGTATATTGTTAAATTATTTTCTGACACCAATTTGTCTATGGCTTGTATCATTTTTCCATGTTTAAGTGGTTTTTTGTTGTATGTAACCATGCCTCTTGCTTTCCAACCAGGCAAATACTCCACAAAGCTATTCCGTGCATAGTCAGAATCAGTCACCAGGACAATTTCACTGAACTTTTTATCAACTGCAGTAGCAATTGCTTTATAGATGGCTGCCAATTCCGCCACCTGACTGCTCCTATCTCCAATCCTCATCCCTATACTAGGAACGCCTTCACATTTCAACCAGACATTTCCTATTCCTGCCACTAATTGTTTATTACTGTCATTTTCAATGTGAAAAGCACAACCATCCACATATACAGTTGGCAAATCCTTGCATGTTTTTTCATCAAAAGCTTTGTGTGGTGATTGTTCAAATTCCTGTAAACTAGCTTCCACTTCCATTTCATTTGGTATTTGTTCAGCTGCACAGTCATGTAAGTCAGCTAACCCTTGAGCAATTGGGCTCTTTTTATTTTGTCCATATCTTACTTCTACGGGAAAACCTTGTAATGCCAGCGTCCATGAAGTGATTCTGGATTGCGCTAGATTGCCTGATCTAATTCTTTTACTCTCTAAAAATTGCAAAGGTTGATGATTTGTTTCAATAATCACCTTTTCTCCCTGAACAATGGGGCGAAAATGTTGTAGCGCCCACACAGTGGTTAATAGGGCCTTCTCACATTCATTAAATTTCATTTCAACTTGGGAAAATGCCTTACTTGCATATGCAATGGTTTTGTGATTCAAATCGTGTTTTTGTGATAACACTGCTGACATACAATGTTCAGAAAAGCCTATTTCTATAAAGAAATCCCTGTCCTTTATGGGGTATGCTAAACATGGTGCCTTTACAAGACATTCCTTCAATCTAGCCACTGCATCAGACTGCTCTCTTTCCCATCTCCAGGGAGTATTTAGTTTAAGCAGTTTAGTCAATGGTTGAGTGATTTCTGCATAATTCTCAATGAACTTTCTGTTATAGCCTGTCATCCCTAATAAACCTTTTACTCCTTTCACATTTTTAGGATCTTTTAATCTTTGTATGGCCTCTATTTTCTTCCTTTGTGGATTTAGCCCATGTTCAGTCACTTCATGCCCTAGAAAGTTCACTTTTTTCTTGCACCATTGTGCTTTTTGCAAAGATACTTTGGCGCCTGCTACATGTCTTATTTCATCAAAATGGCTTTTAAGGTTTTCATTTTTTATCAGGACATCATCCACATAAACTATTGTTCCTCTTTCCGCTGCATCCGGCATGGCCTTTCTCAAAAATATGCTAAATTCACTCCCACTATTGATGTACCCGAACGGAGCTCTAAGCCAGGCATATTGAGTCCTGTCAAATGTAAAGGAAAATAAGTGTTGTATCTCCTCTGCCAATGGCACACACCAATATCCAGAGGTGAGATCTAACGTGGTAAATACATTTGAACCATGTATCTGAGCTAGGCCCTGATCAATGAATGGTAGTGGCCATCTAGATACTGGTACTCTTTTATTTAACTCTCTTAAGTCTGCACACAGCCGCCATTGACCATTTGGCTTTAACACACCTAAAATAGGCGTATTGGATGTGCTATGAATGGGCCTAATTATTCCCCGTGATTCCAAATTTTTAATAATCTCTGCCAATGATTCTAAACATGCCAGCGGTAGTCTATACTGGCGTACAAACACTGGATTTCTGCTACAACCTTCTGGTAGTGTGGCCACATGTAAATCAGTTAATCCACAATCATAAGCATCTTTTGCAAATACATCCTTAAACTCCATAAATATTTCCCTCAGGTCGTTTCGATCCCCATCGCTGTCACATGCATCCGCTAAGGAGATCTGCTCTTCTACCATTCTGGAAAATTCTGGAAACTCTTCTGGTAAAGGAATCTCAGCGCTTTCCTCTAACTGTGTGGCTGTGTCTTTTTGTAGAGCTGCCACTTTTAAATATTTTGGCATATCAGCTTCCACTTCAATGGGCTGATTTCCTGTTTCATTTTCATTTAAATTAAATATTATGCAATCCTCCTGATGGCAGCACACTGTCTCATTTGAATCATAAGGATACACAGAATGAATTTTAAATATTCCTTTGGGCTGAGAGTCCAGGTGTTCTGGCAACTCGCCCTTGGCATCTACATATTTTCAGGAATATTCCCAATCACCATGTTATTTAAATCTGCCGTATAATGTGATTTTTGTATGGCCATTCCTAATGGGGAGTTTTCCTCTAAATGAATATCCTGACAACCTTTATTATTTACCATGATTTTTACAGATCCCTCACCAATGTCTACCAATGGAATGTATTCATAATCCAGGCCTTGCTGTTTTATGGATTCATTCAGGCATACAAATGCATCAGAGCCTTTCATCTGCTGCCCATTTTTGCATTTCAGTGTTATTGCAAACTGTTTTGTAAATGCAGGAATAATAGTATCTTTCCTTATTTGTAATTCGATGGCATAAGGAACCAGTTGTGCACAATGATAAGCCCTTCTTTTGTCTTCAAATTCAGGTGCCGGCCCACCTAGGCGTGACCATATTTTTTGATTAAGGAAATCTAACACCATACACATTCTGTGCATGATGTCATTGCCCATGTAAAATTCATTTTGTGCTCCATTCACTATCCATACATTATGGTAAATTGTTTTCTGCCCAATGCTAATTTTAAGCATGCATCTGCCTGTAATTCGGTTTTCAAAGTCTGGACTGTCCAACCCAGAAACATATTGGTTTTTAATCCTAAATTTCGGGATTTCTTCCCTCTCCATAATTTTTTGCAACAATTTCTCATTAATGAAACTCCTTTCATGTTCAAGCGCTAAAGTGGCTTTTATTGTTTTAAGATAATCATTTATACCAACGTGAACCCATGATTGCTCATCTTCCATGTGTATTTCTGCCAGAGTGGTAATGTGTTTTTCTGAATCTGTTTTAGGAACAATATTCTGTTTGCATGTATTCTCTTTTAAATAGAAACGTAATGTGTGCTCATCTATAGCAGTCTGCCAATCTTTCCTTGGGTCCAAGTATATTTGTACAGGTAGTTTTTCATTGTCGCTCTGATCTTTGTCTTGACACATTAATATAACAGTGACACTAGGTATGCAGCTATTCTGGAGATATACCTCCACAGCATCATTTGTTTTGGCAACGGTGTGACATTCATTTATATTGCTGTTTTGTGATTTTAGTTTCTTAGGCCTCAATGGTTTTTTGGTTAAGGACCACAGCACTCCATTCACCCCATCTATGAGAGGAGACAATCTTTTCAGGCAATCTGTCCCCATCAGAAATGGAATTTCACAAATAGATGTGATCAATACCTCTTGTTTCATTCTGTGCTTTCCTATTTTTATGTCAACCTCAGTTACACCTATGATGGGCACCGCCTCCCCATTAAAGTTATGCACTGGGCCTTGATTTGCCTTCACTGTGATCTGACTCTGTGGAGGCCTCCCTTCATTGATACTCTTTACCAGCTCCTGGGACATAATTGTGGCCTGTGCGCCAGTGTCAATCATAGCGAAGGTGTGGCATTTTTCTTCTACAGTGATGGGTGCATAATATCTGTCCTCAACTTCCTCTAATACACATAAGAAATGTGAATTCTTACTGATTTCAGGGCTCACCTTTCTCAGGTCTTTTTCACTTTTGGCTAAGCACATTGGTAAATGAAAAGTCATTTTTCCCTCCTTTTTACCCATTTCTGTGCGAGATATTTTATTCATTTCTCCATGATCAGAAGTTTTTTGGAGTGTGGCCACTGTTCGCCCATCCATCTGGGTAACATCAGAGACCACATTACAACCTTCCAACTGAACATGTGTAACAACATCATTCAGCAATTTGTCATTTTTTAATTCTGTGCATTTGTGATCATTTAGTGTAGTACCAGCCCTTTCAGCCTCTTCAAAAATATGTGGCTCAAAGAATTCTTCAGGTGATTGACTTGTACCCTCCTTGTGAGTATTTCCTTTTTCTGTCTGTGTTTGGTCATTGTTTTGATTGCCCAGGGAAGGAGCTATGGCATCCCCACTTACTCCCTGTTCACTGGTATTCCCCATGCATGAGTCATTTTTCTTAAATCTGTTCCTTTGTTCTTTTGGAATTCCTAATGTTTCTTTTTCATTTGTGCAAATCTTTACTGTTTTATTTAGCTCTAAGTTAAACCGTACCTCTTTTTTAGAAGTATTTGCACTTTCTGTCACAATTTCATTTACTGGTACTTTCATTTTTAATCCATTAGGCATCTCAGAGTCGTTATGCAAAATTATATCAGAGCAATCTGTCATTTTGGCACTGCAGTTATCATGAGTACTTAGTCACTTTTCGGAAGCCCCCCGGTCATTGCTATGGCCATCAGCCCCCTCTTTGGAAGGTTGTTTTTGCGCTGTATAGAGCTTTCCTATTTGCTCAGCTAACATTTTCACTTGGGCCTCAAGGCACTGGAACCTTTCCATCTCTCTAGGATCCTCTTTCTGTGGCCTAGGTCGATATTGGTTGTTTTCCCCCTGATTGGATCTATTCTGATACCTCTCAGGTGATTGATACCGGTTGGGATGGTTTCTGAACTCTTGATTCATTTGTGGAGGGGAGCGGGTTGCACCCATCCTTTGATTATAGTCCCTTGGTGGGGAATCATCGTACTGGCGTGGACTGTAGTTCACGTTTTGCCTCATGTCCTGTCTCTCAGATTGTGGGTACTGGCCCCTATGTTGATTTCCATTATCAGTAAATCGATCCACATATCGGGGCCTATCCTGATTACCATATATCATGGTGTTGGGATCAAACCTACTCTGTGTCCCCAATGACTGGTAGGGACCATCATTTCTTTGATCTTGATTTTGTCTCTGGTTATTGTTCATACCTGCCATATCAGACCGGTATCTTACCCGGGGTCTATCCCCTAAGTATCTAGGGCTGATGTAGCTCTCTCTATTACTAGGATCATGTGTTTGGAACATTGGTACAGGCAATGGCGATCTTTGTTGATTACCCCTTTGTTCAGGTGTCACATTATTTTTACCTTGACTTTGAGCAGACTCAAGGGACATTTTGGCTGACCTGATTTCCATTACTGTGGCTGAGGGTTCTTTAGATTTATCCCTGGTATCTTTCATTTTATCACTTTCTCTACCCTGACAATAGAGTACCTCATATAGCTTTGTGCTTTGATGTACAATCCATTCAAGGGACTTGTCACGGTCAAATTCACGGACCAATTGGGATATGATGTCTTTCTGTAGCCCATAGAAGTATGCAGTTTTAAACTCATTGGAATTTGAGTCAAAAGATACATCAAAGCGAGAGAATGCTCTTTTTAAGTCTTGTAAAAATTGGCGAGGGGATGTATTAGGTCCAGCAGTAATTGTGTACGCGACTTTCTTTGCCTCCTGCAATGACTGAAAAGGAGAAAAATGACGCCTAATTTCTTTTTCAAACTCCAGCCATGTCATATTCTGCTGTTCATTTAATCCCCTTATGATGCTGGCCGTCGGGGCATCTAAAGTTAAATGAAAATATTGTCTGTACTGTTCCTTAGGTATCTGGAGTGCTTTAAAAATGTCATGCACCGCTTCTAAGTGATCCTCAATGCAGCATTCACCTCCCTTTTTAAATGGTTTGATCAGGGCTTTAATGGATTTCATTATTTTTATGGGGCTACTTGTTGCAATACATGGAATTGCACTATTTTGTGAGTCAATCCTGTTTTCAGGTGTATGAGATTGGTGACTGCCCCCAATGGGAGTATCAAATCCCCCAAGGGCGCTGCAACCAAGTTCAGTCACCGGCCCAGTCACTGGGGCACTAGCTCTTTGGGCAGAGCTAGAATTCACCTCCACTCCATTGAATGTGGTACCCTGCCGCCTCTCCTGGGACCTGGGAATGCACATTTGCTGTTCTAAGTCCTTACACTTTTTAAGGAGTCTAGTTGCTTCATTCTGCAAATAATTATTTTCATCGCTCATTTTATTAATCGCCTCCTGCATGTCGCACATTTGCATTTGGCATTCATTGAACTCTTTATTTCTTTTGTCTCTTTCTTGAATCATTTTAATCATTTCTTGTTCTGCACTCTGGAGATCACCTTCTTTTTCACAATGTTCTTTTTGTAAAATCTGCATTTCTGAAACAACCTCATCTTTATCCTGCCTAATGTGATCCACTAAGGCTTTTAAGTGTGTCAATTCTTGCTCACTATCTTCAAATTGTTTCTTGCTTTTGGATAACTGAGTATCAAAGTCTCTGCATTTTAATTGCATGTCTTTTTGGCATACATCCAATTCTGCTCTCAACATTTCCTGATTTTTACTTGCCCCATCTAATTCAGTCTTTAACGTGTTAATTAGCTGAGTATCATTCTCTTGCATTCGCAGGGACTTGTTCAAAATAAACCATATTTTGCCGCATAGCCGTATTAAACAGTCTTTCTCTGCACTTTTATCGGCTGCATTCAATAATCTTGTAAGGCAGACCTGAATTATGCTGCCTTCTGCAAAAATATTGTCTAGTTTTTCTTTCTGCACCTCACCCTGGATGCGGTTACTCCATTCTAACGTGCTCTTCGAAGACCAATTCCCATGTGCAAATAACTTTGCCTCTAAATATTGCACTAGATCTGAGAATGTGGTTTCCCTTTGTGACATTCTGAAATTCGTTTTTAGTGGCACTCTGCTATTATAAAATGGGTTCCCTTTAATGTGCAAATGGCAGTGTGAGACACGCTTGCCACGCCCAGTAGGTACTCTATGATCACTTTCCCGGCCTGCAACGCACCATAAATATGTAGGGTATTTTGTGGAGATTTGGGGCCTGACGGTATTTTATTACCGCCGAAAAATAACTTAGCAATAATCACTCTTTGTATTCAGATTTGGCCATGTGCAACAATAATACAATGGACATGCATTATTTCAGCACCCAGATCTGCATATTTGGTATACGTGGTTGGTGGTATTTTGGTGAGCATAATTCCCTTGTTTTATTTGTGGCCCCAATGTCCAGAATCCCTTATCTTTGCTTAGATTTTTCGTGTGATCACTAGAGAGACCTCAGACCTGCATTCTAGGAATACCACATTTTCCAGTGATAGTGTTGGTGTGCCACCATGGGCGAACTCACTGACTTATTTACGACAGAGAGCTATATGTGGTAGTCTTGTGGTAATTTCCACTACCTTATATACGGTAGGGAGCTATGTTCAGAGAGTCTCTCTTCCCGTTGGCTCATGTACCTCCAACAAGCTATGCTACAGTCACTCACAATTATTCATACTGATTTTGACATGCACACATCTGTCTTAAAATGACCATTGCACTGTTTAAAAATCTCCCCACATCATCAGCATTGTAATGGTAAACAATAAACATCACCCGTCTGTTTTCAAATATTTTTCTGTATTATAAAAGTTGTATTTAAACACGATCTTATTCTTTACAGAAATAAAATGGTACAGTCAGAGCATTGTCTGTGACACACTGCAGAGAGTGGCGGAGAACAGAACTCAAATTGCAACATTAGCACTTGATTAAGACACACACAGGAATCCTACACTGACTGCATATTACCGTACACACTCAGCTCCCACACTTCTCATTACCTTATCTTTTTAGTTGTTCTCTTTGTGAATGTGGCTCTCTTGGATTAACTCCAGCAAAAAGGAACACTTGCCTTCTCAAACCGGGGCCATTGCCTGGAATTCTCAGCTTTTGCAGATAGGAATGCCTCAGCCAGTGGAAAGGTCCTTCTTTCAGCTCTCCCCAATCTCGACTGCAGCAGGACACAGGAATCTGCATTCAGTCAGGAGCCCCACAGCCAGGTCTTCTCCCCAATAGTGCAGAAAGATGTCTGCCTGTCTTTTTCCCTGATACTGCCCACTAAAACTCTCCTCTCAGCCCTCTGTATGACGTGTCCCAATGAAATCCATCATCTCTCATCCTCCTACTCTTCAACAATAGCTTCGCTTATACATTTGCAATTGTTGCAAATCTGACTTCCTTCTTCCTGCAGTTACTGTGCACAAAAACACGGAGAATCAGGCAGAGAAGAGAAGAAAAAATCTGCACACGCATTTAAATGGTTTTCAGAGTATGCCTAATTCTGCAGTGGAGAACACATTTTATTAGTGGGTTATGTTAAATAAGGTTTTATTAGTCAGGTTAATTGTTAATAAGTTAGCTGTTAATTTTCAAATGTGTCTCTAGCAATATAGGCATTTCAGGTGAAAAATAGTGTGCATTTTTAAATGAGCACGTGTGCTTTTAACTGTAAAAATAGATTTGCATCTTATATGTTAAAATCGTTTTTGACTGAATAGCCTGTCTTTCCTTGTTAATCTGGTAACCCATATAGCAATGCACCGCACCCTTGTGGTGGTGCTGCAAAAAAAAAAATGTGCCACTTGTGCAGTATTACTGTACTCTGTACTGTAACACGCCAAATATCCTTACACATCCCAATCCTGAGACACTTCCGATTGCAGAGATGTGATATCTCAATGCTTATACCAAACCTGAGACTCTTCCTATAACATGAGATGGGATATCCAACTACTTCCCGTTCCAAACCTGAGACCCTTCCTATAGCATGAGATGTGATATCCAAGTCCTTCCCATTCCAATCCTGAGACCCTTCCTATAACATGAGATGTGATGTCTCAATGCTTCTAATACCAAACCTGAGATCTATCCTATAACATGAGATGTGATATCCAACTCCTTCCCATTCCAATCCTGAGACCCTTCCTATAGCATGAGATGTGATATCTCAATGCCTCTTTACCAAACCTGAGATCCTACCTCTAACATGAAATGTGATATCCAACTCCTTCCCCTTCCAAACCTGAGAGACTTCCTATAGCATGAGATGTGATATCCAAGTCCTTCCCATTCCAATCCTGAGACCCTTCCTATAACATCAGATGTGATATCCAACTCCTTCCCATTCCAACCTGAGACCCTTCCTATAGCATGAGATGGGATATCCAACTCCTTCCAAATCCAATCCTGATACCCTTCCGATAGCATGAGATGTGATATCCCAATGCTTCTACAAAACCTGAGACCCATACATGCCATGAGATGTGATATCAAACTCCTTCCCATTCCAATCCTGAGACCCTTCCGATAGCAGAGATGTGATATCTCAATGCTTCTAATACCAAACCTGAGATCCTTCCTATAACATCAGATGTGATCTCCAACTCCTTCCCATTCCAATCCTGAGACTCTTCCTATAGCATGAGATGTGATATCTCAATGCTTATACCAAACCTGAGACCCTTCCTATAGCATGAGATGTGATATCCAACTCCTTCCCATTCCAATCCTGAGACCCTTCCTATAGCATGAGATGTGATATCTCAATGCCTCTAATACCAAACCTGAGATCCTTCCTCTAACATGAAATGTGATATCGAACTCCTTCCCTTTCCAAACCTGAGAGCCTACCTATAGCATGAGATGTGATATCCAAGTCCTTGCCATTCCAATCCTTAGACCCTTCCTACAGCATGCAATATGATATCTCAATGATTCTAATAACAAACCTGAGACCCGTCCTATAACATGAGATGGGATATCCAACTCCTTCCCATTCCAATCCTGAGACACTTCCGATAGCAGAGATGTGATATCTCAATGCTTATACCAAACCTGAGACCCTTCCTATAGCATGAGATGTGATATCCAACTCCTTCCCGTTCCAAACCTGAGACCCTTCCTATAGCATATGTGATATACAACTCCTTCCCATTCCAAACATGAGACCCTTCCTATAGCAAGAATGTAATATCCAGCTCCTTCCCATTCCAATCCTGAGACCCTTCCTACAGCATGCGATGTGATATCTCAATGCTTCTAATACCAAACCTGAGACCCGCCCTATAACATGAGATGGGATATCCATCTCCTTCCCGTTCCAAACCTGAGACCCTTCCTATAGCATGAGATTTGATATCCAACTCCTTCCCATTCCAATCCTGAGACCCTTCCGATAGCATGAGATGTGATATCTCAATGCTTCTAATACCAAACCTGAGATCCTTCCTATAACATGAGATGTGATATCCAAGTCCTTCCCCTTCCAAACCTGAGACCCTCCCTTTAGCATGAGATGTGATATCCAACTCCTTCCCCTTCCAATCCTGAGACCCTTCTGATAGCATGAGATGTGATATCTCAATGCCTCTAATACCAAACCTGAGATCCTACCTCTAACATGAAATGTGATATCCAACTCCTTCCCTTTCCAAACCTGAGACCCTGCCTATAGCATGAGATGTGATATCCAAGTCCTTCCCATTCCAATCCTGAGACCCTTCCTATAGCATGAGATGTGATATCTCAATGCTTATACCAAACCTGAGACCCTTCCTATGGCATGAGATGTCATATACAACTCCTTCCCATTCCAATCCTGAGACCCTTCCTATAGCATGAGATGTGATGTCTCAATGCTTCTAATACCAAACCTGAGATCCTTCCTATAACATGAGATGTGATATCCAACTCCTTCCATTCCAATCCTGAGAAACGTCCTATAGCATGAGATGTGATATCTCAATGCTTATACCCAACCTGAGACCCTTCCTATAGCATGAGATGTGATATCCAACTACTTCCCATTCCAATCCTGAGACCCTTCCTATAGCATGAGATGTGATATCCAACTCCTTCCCTTTCCAAACCTGAGAGCCTATCTATAGCATGAGATGTGATATCCAAGTCCTTCCCATTCCAATCCTGAGACCCTTCCTATAGCATGAGATGTGATATCTCAATGCTTCTAATACCAAACCTGAGACCCTTCCTATAGCATGAGATGTGATATCCAACTACTTCCCATTCCAATCCTGAGACCCTTCCTATAGCATGAGATGTGATATCCAACTCCTTCCATTCCAATCCTGAGACCCGTCCTATAGCATGAGATGTGATATCTCAATGCTTATACCAAACCTGAGACCCTTCCTATAGCATGAGATGTGATATCCAACTACTTCCCATTCCAATCCTGAATCCCTTCCTATAGCATGAGATGTGATATCCAACTCCTTCCCTTTCCAAACCTGAGAGCCTATCTGTAGCATGAGATGGGATATCCAACTCCTTCCCATTCCAATCCTGAGACACTTCCGATAGCAGAGATGTGATATCTGAATGCTTATACCACACCTGAGACCCTTCCTATAACATGAGATGTGATATCCAACTCCTTCCCGTTCCAAACCTG
The DNA here is from genome assembly GCF_040938575.1 of Ambystoma mexicanum. Taxonomy (NCBI): domain Eukaryota; kingdom Metazoa; phylum Chordata; class Amphibia; order Caudata; family Ambystomatidae; genus Ambystoma; species Ambystoma mexicanum. Next base: position 1,153,145,469 of record NC_090934.1, read on the forward strand.
AGACCCTTCCTTTAGCATGAGATGTGATATCCAGCTCCTTCCCATTCCAATCCTGAGACACTTCCGATAGCATGAGATGTGATATCTCAAAGCTTCTAATATCAAAACTGAGACCCTCCCTATAGCATGATATGTGATATCTAAGTCCTTCCCATTCCAAACCTGAGACCCTTCCTGTAGCATGAGATGTGATATCCAACTCCTTCCCATTCCAGTCCTGAGACCCTTCCGATAGCATGAGAAATGATATCTCAATACTTCTAATACCAAACCTGAGATCCTTCCGATAACATGAGATGTGATATCCAAATCCTTCCCCTTCCAAACCTGAGACCCTCCCTTTAGCATGAGATGTGATATCCAACTCCTTCCCATTCCAATCCTGAGACCCTTCTGATAGCATGAGATGTGATATCTCAATGCTTCTAATACCAAACCTGAGATCCTTCCTATAACATGAGATGTGATATCCAACTCCTTCCCATTCCAATCCTGAGACCCTTCCTATAGCATGAGAAGTGATATCCAAATCTTTCCCATTCCAATCCTGAGACTCTTCCTATAGCATGAGATGTGATATCTCCATGCTTATACCAAACCTGAGACCCTTCCTATAGCATGAGATGTGATATCCAATTTCCTCCCATTCCAATCCTGAGACCCTTCCTATAGCATGAGAAGTGATATCTCCATGCGTATACCAAACCTTAGACCCTTCCTATAGCATGAGATGTGATATCCAAACCTTTCCCATTCCAATCCTGAGACTCTTCCTATAGCATGAGATGTGATATCTCAATGCTTATACCAAACCAGAGACCCGTCCTATAACATGAGATGGGATATCCAACTCCATCCCATTCCAATCCTGAGCCACTTCCGATAGCAGAGATGTGATATCTCAATGCTTATACCAAACCTGAGACCCTTCCTATAACATGAGATGTGATATCCAACTCATTCCCATTCCAAACCTGACACACTTCCTATAGCATATGTGATATCCAACGCCTTCCCATTCCAAACATGAGAGCCTTCCTATAGCAAGAATGCAATATCCAACTCCTACCCATTCCAATACTGAGACCATTCCTATAGCATGAGATGTGATATATCAATGCCTCTAATACCAAACCTGAGATCCTTCCTATGACATGAAATGTGATATCCAAATCCTTCCCATTCCAAACCTGAGACCCTTCCTACAGCATGAGATGTGATATCTCAATGCTTCTAATATCAAACCTGAGACCCGTCCTATAACATGAGATGGGATATCCAACTCCTTCCCGTTCCAAACCTGATACTTTTCCTATAGAATGAGATGTGATATCCAATTCCTTCCCATCCCAATCCTGAGACACCTCCGATAGCAGAGATGTGATATCTCAATGCTTATACCAAACCTGAGACTCTTCCTATAACATGAGATGTGATATCCAACTCCTTCCCGTTCCAAACCTGAGACCCTTCCTATAGCATGAGATGTGATATCCAACTCCTTCCCATTCCAATCCTGAGACCCTTCCGATAGCAGAGATGTGATATCTCAATGCTTATACCAAACCTGAGATCCTTCCTATAACATGAGATGTGATATCCAACTCCTTCCCATTCCAATCCTGAGACCCTTCCTATAGCATGAGATGTGATATCTCACTGCTTATACCAAACCTGAGACCCTTCCTATAGCATGAGATGTGATATCCAACTCCTTCCCATTCCAATCCTGAGACCCTTCCTATAGCATGAGATGTGATATCTCAATGCTTCTAATATCAAACTTGAGACCCTCCGTATAGCATGAGATGTGATATCCAAGTCCTTCCCATTCCAATCCTGAGACACTTCCTATAGCATGAGATGTGATATCTCAATGCTTCTAATACCAAACCTGAGACTCTTCCTATAACATGAGATGGGATATCCAACTCCTTCCCATTCCAAGCCTGAGACCCTTCCGATAGCAGAGATGTGATATCTCAAAGCTTATACCAAACCTGAGACCCTTCCTACGGCATGAAATGTCATATACAACTCCTTCCCATTCCAATCCTGAGACCCTTCCTATAGCATGAGATGTGATATCTCAATGCTTATACCAAACCTGAGATCCTTCCTATAGCATGAGATGTGATATCCAACTCCTTCCCATCCCAATCCTGAGACACTTCCGATTGCAGAGATGTGATATCTCAATGCTTATACCAAACCTGAGACTCTTCCTATAACATGAGATGGGATATCCAACTCCTTCCCGTTCCAAACCTGAGACCCTTCGTATAGCATGAGATGTGATATCCAAGTCCTTCCCATTCCAATCCTGAGACCCTTCCTATAACATGAGATGTGATGTCTCAATGCTTCTAATACCAAACCTGAGATCTATCCAATAACATGAGATGTGATATCCAACTCCTTCCCATTCCAATACTGAGACCCTTCCTATAGCATGAGATGTGACATCTCAATGCCTCTTTACCAAACCTGGGATCCTACCTCTAACATGAAATGTGATATCCAACTCCTTCCCCTTCCAAACCTGAGAGACTTCCTATAGCATGAGATGTGATATCCAAGTCCTTCCCATTCCAATCCTGAGACCCTTCCTATAACATCAGATGTGATATCCAACTCCTTCCCATTCCAACCTGAGACCCTTCCTATAGCATGAGATGGGATATCCAACTCCTTCCAAATCCAATCCTGATACCCTTCCGATAGCATGAGATGTGATATCCCAATGCTTCTACAAAACCTGAGACCCATACATGGCATGAGATGTGATATCAAACTCCTTCCCATTCCAATCCTGAGACACTTCCTATAGCATGAGATGTGATATCTCAATGCTTCTAATACCAAACCTGAGACTCTTCCTATAACATAAGATGGGATATCCAACTCCTTCCCATTCCAATCCTGAGACCCTTCCGATAGCAGAGATGTTATATCTCAATGCTTCTAATACATAACCTGAGATCCTTCCTATAACATCAGATGTGATCTCCAACTCCTTCCCATTCCAATCCTGAGACTCTTCCTATAGCATGAGATGTGATATCTCAATGCTTATACCAAACCTGAGACCCTTCCTATAGCATGAGATGTGATATCCAACTCCTTCCCATTCCAATCCTGAGACCCTTCCTATAGCATGAGATGTGATATCTCATTGCCTCTAATACCAAACCTGAGATCCTTCCTCTAACATGAAATGTGATATCGAACTCCTTCCCTTTCCAAACCTGAGAGCCTACCTATAGCATGAGATGTGATATCCAAGTCCTTGCCATTCCAATCCTTAGACCCTTCCTACAGCATGCAATATGATATCTCAATGATTCTAATAACAAACCTGAGACCCGTCCTATAACATGAGATGGGATATCCAACTCCTTCCCATTCCAATCCTGAGACACTTCCGATAGCAGAGATGTGATATCTCAATGCTTATACCAAACCTGAGACCCTTCCTATAGCATGAGATGTGATATCCAACTCCTTCCCGTTCCAAACCTGAGATCCTTCCTCTAACATGAAATGTGATATCGAACTCCTTCCCTTTCCAAACCTGAGAGCCTACCTATAGCATGAGATGTGATATCCAAGTCCTTGCCATTCCAATCCTTAGACCCTTCCTACAGCATGCAATATGATATCTCAATGATTCTAATAACAAACCTGAGACCCGTCCTATAACATGAGATGGGATATCCAACTCCTTCCCATTCCAATCCTGAGACACTTCCGATAGCAGAGATGTGATATCTCAATGCTTATACCAAACCTGAGACCCTTCCTATAGCATGAGATGTGATATCCAAGTCCTTCCCATTCCAATCCTGAGACACTTCCTATAGCATGAGATGTGATATCTCAATGCTTCTAATACCAAACCTGAGACTCTTCCTATAACATGAGATGGGACATCCAACTCCTTCCCATTCCAAGCCTGAGACCCTTCCGATAGCAGAGATGTGATATCTCAAAGCTTATACCAAACCTGAGACCCTTCCTACGGCATGAAATGTCATATACAACTCCTTCCCATTCCAATCCTGAGACCCTTCCTATAGCATGAGATGTGATATCTAAATGCTTATACCAAACCTGAGATCCTTCCTATAGCATGAGATGTGATATCCAACTCCTTCCCATCTGTAGGGTATTTTGTGGAGATTTGGGGCCTGACGGTATTTTATTACCGCCGAAAAATAACTTAGCAATAATCACTCTTTGTATTCAGATTTGGCCATGTGCAACAATAATACAATGGACATGCATTATTTCACTAGAGAGACCTCAGACCTGCATTCTAGGAATACCACATTTTCCAGTGATAGTGTTGGTGTGCCACCATGGGCGAACTCACTGACTTATTTACGACAGAGAGCTATATGTGGTAGTCTTGTGGTAATTTCCACTACCTTATATACGGTAGGGAGCTATGTTCAGAGAGTCTCTCTTCCCGTTGGCTCATGTACCTCCAACAAGCTATGCTACAGTCACTCACAATTATTCATACTGATTTTGACATGCACACATCTGTCTTAAAATGACCATTGCACTGTTTAAAAATCTCCCCACATCATCAGCATTGTAATGGTAAACAATAAACATCACCCGTCTGTTTTCAAATATTTTTCTGTATTATAAAAGTTGTATTTAAACACGATCTTATTCTTTACAGAAATAAAATGGTACAGTCAGAGCATTGTCTGTGACACACTGCAGAGAGTGGCGGAGAACAGAACTCAAATTGCAACATTAGCACTTGATTAAGACACACACAGGAATCCTACACTGACTGCATTTTACCGTACACACTCAGCTCCCACACTTCTCATTACCTTATCTTTTTAGTTGTTCTCTTTGTGAATGTGGCTCTCTTGGATTAACTCCAGCAAAAAGGAACGCTTGCCTTCTCAAACCGGGGCATTGCCTGGAATTCTCAGCTTTTGCAGATAGGAATGCCTCAGCCAGTGGAAAGGTCCTTCTTTCAGCTCTCCCCAATCTCGACTGCAGCAGGACACAGGAATCTGCATTCAGTCAGGAGCCCCACAGCCAGGTCTTCTCCCCAATAGTGCAGAAAGATGTCTGCCTGTCTTTTTCCCTGATACTGCCCACTAAAACTCTCCTCTCAGCCCTCTGTATGACGTGTCCCAATGAAATCCATCATCTCTCATCCTCCTACTCTTCAACAATAGCTTCGCTTATACATTTGCAATTGTTGCAAATCTGACTTCCTTCTTCCTGCAGTTACTGTGCACAAAAACACGGAGAATCAGGCAGAGAAGAGAAGAAAAAATCTGCACACGCATTTAAATGGTTTTCAGAGTATGCCTAATTCTGCAGTGGAGAACACATTTTATTAGTGGGTTATGTTAAATAAGGTTTTATTAGTCAGGTTAATTGTTAATAGGTTAGCTGTTAATTTTCAAATGTGTCTCTAGCAATATAGGCATTTCAGGTGAAAAATAGTGTGCATTTTTAAATGAGCACGTGTGCTTTTAACTGTAAAAATAGATTTGCATCTTATATGTTAAAATCGTTTTTGACTGAATAGCCTGTCTTTCCTTGTTAATCTGGTAACCCATATAGCAATGCACCGCACCCTTGTGGTGGTGCTGCAAAAAAAAAATGTGCTACTTGTGCAGTATTACTGTACTCTGTACTGTAACACGCCAAATATCCTTACACATCCCAATCCTGAGACACTTCCGATTGCAATCCAACAAAATGAATATTCATGTGCATCAATGAAAATTTGCAATCAACATTTCATCTGAGTCCATCAGTTCATAAAATGTTCCACATTTGCCTTCTCAGTGGAAGTGGCATTACTTTAAGTTTAAATTTTCCAAGTCAATTAAAAACAATGAAATAAAACAACTAACTAAAACAAATAAGTAATATAACAAGTTAAAATAAATAATTAAAATAATAAATACGTGGAACTTCATATGCCGGAACTTTTGTTTTGTCTCTTTTGGTATGTCCCGACCAGCGATGTCATTCGGTTCATTCGAGTACTCTTTCATCTTGGCAATCTTGAATCCACAGTAGTCATCTCTTTTGGCATTCCGGTTATTTTGTCTTCACCTCCACCTGGAGGGAGGCATCTTTTGGTCTTCATCCAGGGGACTCCAGGACTCCATCGTCTCCCGTGGCCTCTGATCCCGGAACCTCCGACCAAATAATGTTAATTGTCTAAATCAAAATAGAAAATAAACAGATTAAGTACATAGCACAATACTAACTTCATCCTTTTGCCAAAAATAAAACATGCTTGGTAAAAATATATATATATTTTTTTTTTTTTTTTTTCTTCTGAAATTAAACACAAGTTAAAAGAAAACAAACACATATAAAACAGCATTCAATATTTAATACACTTTCTCTCTGCACACCAACCATGAGCTTCCATTATATGTGCATTTATTTATTTATTTATTTATTTATATTTATTTTATATTATATTTTACATATACTACAGTGTTTATGTGCCATCATAACAATCAACTTTTTAACTTCTTTGTCACTGCCTCCTGATTGTACCCATTTATTTTCTCTTTTTATGTTCAAGTGATTTTATCTGTTTCTACATGCTCAAGCCGCCTGATCTCATGTCTGGGATGGCATGGTTTGATTTGATTTACATGGACAAACTGCTCTATTGCTGTTTCACCTTCATTTTTCAAAATTTTATACACTACAGGAGAAACCTTATCTATAATTCGAAATGGCCCCTGCCAGGCTGCTAGAAATTTAGAATTTTTCTGTTTACTTTTTCCAAAATGAAACTTGTACACCTGATCCCCTACATTGTATTCCTTTACTGATGTCTTTTTGTCATAATATGACTTAGCACTGTCAGCAGCCCTTTCCAGATTTCTCTGCACAAAAGCAAATGCATGTTGCAAATGCCTCCTCAGTTCATCAATATATTCATGAACCGTGGATGCACTCACTAGAGTTTGCTCATGTGTTCTGTATAGTAGGTGTTGTGGTAACACCATTTTCCTACCTGTCAAGACCTCATGGGGGCTAACACCTGTTGCTTTGGCAGGAGTCGACCTGATTGCCATCAGAACCAACGGTAAACGTAAATCCCAGCTGGAACCTGCTTCTGCCACAAATTTCTTTAAAATATCCACAACAGACCTATTGCTTCTTTCAACTGTACCTGAAGACGCCGCCCGATATGCGATATGTAGTTTCCTTTTCACACCTAGTATTTGCCATACCTTACTCATTAGAGTACTTGTGAAATGACTTCCTCTGTCTGACTCAATTCTTTGTGGCAACCCAAACCTTGAGAACACATGGTTCACCAGCAATGTGGCTGCTGTTTGCGCACTACAATCTGGTGCAGGAACGCATTCAATCCACTTTGACATCAAACATACCACACTCAAAATATAACGGTGTCCCCTGCTCGACCTTTTTAAAGGACCTACATAGTCTATTTGCAAATCTGACCATGGGAGAGTTAGGCCTCTTTTCATCAATGGTGCTCTATGCATTGGTGAAGCAGGTTTAAATTGGGCGCATACTAGACATCCTCTAGTATATAATTCCACATCTTGGGACATATGAGGCCAGTAAGCATAATCTTTTAGTATTTCTAATGTTTTTTGTGAACCTCTATGGCCTGCAGTTATGGCATCGTGTGCATGGTGTAGCATTAGTCCTCTGAATGAAAGGGGTACTACCCACTGTATTTGCCCTGTTATGGACTCTCTAATCATGAGTCCATCCTGTAATCTAATTCGTGTTTTGTTCTTTAATAACACCCTCAACTCTTCTTTTCCCATACAATCATTTTCTGTTAAAGGATTTTGTTCAGGATCTATCAAATGATTATAATAGATTCCCAAAATTTGATCATTCTTTTGTGCCTCAATCAAATCTTGGTCTGGCGTGTCATGACTCCACTGCACCACCGGTTGATCTACCTCCTTTGGTGCTTTAGAACGTGTGACTGCATCAATTTGTATTTCACCCATTAAATAATCAATAGGTAGCAATTCTCCCATCACAGCCCCAATCTTAGCCAGATGGTCTGCCTTATCATTTCCCTCCTTATCCTCTCCTGGTGTTTTTAAATGCCCACGAATTTTTCTCCAGTATATTGTTAAATTATTTTCTGACACCAATTTGTCTATGGCTTGTATCATTTTTCCATGTTTAAGTGGTTTTTTGTTGTATGTAACCATGCCTCTTGCTTTCCAACCAGGCAAATACTCCACAAAGCTATTCCGTGCATAGTCAGAATCAGTCACCAGGACAATTTCACTGAACTTTTTATCAACTGCAGTAGCAATTGCTTTATAGATGGCTGCCAATTCCGCCACCTGACTGCTCCTATCTCCAATCCTCATCCCTATACTAGGAACGCCTTCACATTTCAACCAGACATTTCCTATTCCTGCCACTAATTGTTTATTACTGTCATTTTCAATGTGAAAAGCACAACCATCCACATATACAGTTGGCAAATCCTTGCATGTTTTTTCATCAAAAGCTTTGTGTGGTGATTGTTCAAATTCCTGTAAACTAGCTTCCACTTCCATTTCATTTGGTATTTGTTCAGCTGCACAGTCATGTAAGTCAGCTAACCCTTGAGCAATTGGGCTCTTTTTATTTTGTCCATATCTTACTTCTACGGGAAAACCTTGTAATGCCAGCGTCCATGAAGTGATTCTGGATTGCGCTAGATTGCCTGATCTAATTCTTTTACTCTCTAAAAATTGCAAAGGTTGATGATTTGTTTCAATAATCACCTTTTCTCCCTGAACAATGGGGCGAAAATGTTGTAGCGCCCACACAGTGGTTAATAGGGCCTTCTCACATTCATTAAATTTCATTTCAACTTGGGAAAATGCCTTACTTGCATATGCAATGGTTTTGTGATTCAAATCGTGTTTTTGTGATAACACTGCTGACATACAATGTTCAGAAAAGCCTATTTCTATAAAGAAATCCCTGTCCTTTATGGGGTATGCTAAACATGGTGCCTTTACAAGACATTCCTTCAATCTAGCCACTGCATCAGACTGCTCTCTTTCCCATCTCCAGGGAGTATTTAGTTTAAGCAGTTTAGTCAATGGTTGAGTGATTTCTGCATAATTCTCAATGAACTTTCTGTTATAGCCTGTCATCCCTAATAAACTTTTTACTCCTTTCACATTTTTAGGATCTTTTAATCTTTGTATGGCCTCTATTTTCTTCCTTTGTGGATTTAGCCCATGTTCAGTCACTTCATGCCCTAGAAAGTTCACTTTTTTCTTGCACCATTGTGCTTTTTGCAAAGATACTTTGGCGCCTGCTACATGTCTTATTTCATCAAAATGGCTTTTAAGGTTTTCATTTTTTATCAGGACATCATCCACATAAACTATTGTTCCTCTTTCCGCTGCATCCGGCATGGCCTTTCTCAAAAATATGCTAAATTCACTCCCACTATTGATGTACCCGAACGGAGCTCTAAGCCAGGCATATTGAGTCCTGTCAAATGTAAAGGAAAATAAGTGTTGTATCTCCTCTGCCAATGGCACACACCAATATCCAGAGGTGAGATCTAACGTGGTAAATACATTTGAACCATGTATCTGAGCTAGGCCCTGATCAATGAATGGTAGTGGCCATCTAGATACTGGTACTCTTTTATTTAACTCTCTTAAGTCTGCACACAGCCGCCATTGACCATTTGGCTTTAACACACCTAAAATAGGCGTATTGGATGTGCTATGAATGGGCCTAATTATTCCCCGTGATTCCAAATTTTTAATAATCTCTGCCAATGATTCTAAACATGCCAGCGGTAGTCTATACTGGCGTACAAACACTGGATTTCTGCTACAACCTTCTGGTAGTGTGGCCACATGTAAATCAGTTAAACCACAATCATAAGCATCTTTTGCAAATACATCCTTAAACTCCATAAATATTTCCCTCAGGTCGTTTCGATCCCCATCGCTGTCACATGCATCCGCTAAGGAGATCTGCTCTTCTACCATTCTGGAAAATTCTGGAAACTCTTCTGGTAAAGGAATCTCAGCGCTTTCCTCTAACTGTGTGGCTGTGTCTTTTTGTAGAGCTGCCACTTTTAAATATTTTGGCATATCAGCTTCCACTTCAATGGGCTGATTTCCTGTTTCATTTTCATTTAAATTAAATATTATGCAATCCTCCTGATGGCAGCACACTGTCTCATTTGAATCATAAGGATACACAGAATGAATTTTAAATATTCCTTTGGGCTGAGAGTCCAGGTGTTCTGGCAACTCGCCCTTGGCATCTACATATTTTCAGGAATATTCCCAATCACCATGTTATTTAAATCTGCCGTATAATGTGATTTTTGTATGGCCATTCCTAATGGGGAGTTTTCCTCTAAATGAATATCCTGACAACCTTTATTATTTACCATGATTTTTACAGATCCCTCACCAATGTCTACCAATGGAATGTATTCATAATCCAGGCCTTGCTGTTTTATGGATTCATTCAGGCATACAAATGCATCAGAGCCTTTCATCTGCTGCCCATTTTTGCATTTCAGTGTTATTGCAAACTGTTTTGTAAATGCAGGAATAATAGTATCTTTCCTTATTTGTAATTCGATGGCATAAGGAACCAGTTGTGCACAATGATAAGCCCTTCTTTTGTCTTCAAATTCAGGTGCCAGCCCACCTAGGCGTGACCATATTTTTTGATTAAGGAAATCTAACACCATACACATTCTGTGCATGATGTCATTGCCCATGTAAAATTCATTTTGTGCTCCATTCACTATCCATACATTATGGTAAATTGTTTTCTGCCCAATGCTAATTTTAAGCATGCATCTGCCTGTAATTCGGTTTTCAAAGTCTGGACTGTCCAACCCAGAAACATATTGGTTTTTAATCCTAAATTTCGGGATTTCTTCCCTCTCCATAATTTTTTGCAACAATTTCTCATTAATGAAACTCCTTTCATGTTCAAGCGCTAAAGTGGCTTTTATTGTTTTAAGATAATCATTTATACCAACGTGAACCCATGATTGCTCATCTTCCATGTGTATTTCTGCCAGAGTGGTAATGTGTTTTTCTGAATCTGTTTTAGGAACAATATTCTGTTTGCATGTATTCTCTTTTAAATAGAAACGTAATGTGTGCTCATCTATAGCAGTCTGCCAATCTTTCCTTGGGTCCAAGTATATTTGTACAGGTAGTTTTTCATTGTCGCTCTGATCTTTGTCTTGACACATTAATATAACAGTGACACTAGGTATGCAGCTATTCTGGAGATATACCTCCACAGCATCATTTGTTTTGGCAACGGTGTGACATTCATTTATATTGCTGTTTTGTGATTTTAGTTTCTTAGGCCTCAATGGTTTTTTGGTTAAGGACCACAGCACTCCATTCACCCCATCTATGAGAGGAGACAATCTTTTCAGGCAATCTGTCCCCATCAGAAATGGAATTTCACAAATAGATGTGATCAATACCTCTTGTTTCATTCTGTGCTTTCCTATTTTTATGTCAACCTCAGTTACACCTATGATGGGCACCTCCTCCCCATTAAAGTTATGCACTGGGCCTTGATTTGCCTTCACTGTGATCTGACTCTGTGGAGGCCTCCCTTCATTGATACTCTTTACCAGCTCCTGGGACATAATTGTGGCCTGTGCGCCAGTGTCAATCATAGCGAAGGTGTGGCATTTTTCTTCTACAGTGATGGGTGCATAATATCTGTCCTCAACTTCCTCTAATACACATAAGAAATGTGAATTCTTACTGATTTCAGGGCTCACCTTTCTCAGGTCTTTTTCACTTTTGGCTAAGCACATTGGTAAATGAAAAGTCATTTTTCCCTCCTTTTTACCCATTTCTGTGCGAGATATTTTATTCATTTCTCCATGATCAGAAGTTTTTTGGAGTGTGGCCACTGTTCGCCCATCCATCTGGGTAACATCAGAGACCACATTACAACCTTCCAACTGAACATGTGTAACAACATCATTCAGCAATTTGTCATTTTTTAATTCTGTGCATTTGTGATCATTTAGTGTAATACCAGCCCTTTCAGCCTCTTCAAAAATATGTGGCTCAAAGAATTCTTCAGGTGATTGACTTGTACCCTCCTTGTGAGTATTTCCTTTTTCTGTCTGTGTTTGGTCATTGTTTTGATTGCCCAGGGAAGGAGCTATGGCATCCCCACTTACTCCCTGTTCACTGGTATTCCCCATGCATGAGTCATTTTTCTTAAATCTGTTCCTTTGTTCTTTTGGAATTCCTAATGTTTCTTTTTCATTTGTGCAAATCTTTACTGTTTTATTTAGCTCTAAGTTAAACCGTACCTCTTTTTTAGAAGTATTTGCACTTTCTGTCACAATTTCATTTACTGGTACTTTCATTTTTAATCCATTAGGCATCTCAGAGTCGTTATGCAAAATTATATCAGAGCAATCTGTCATTTTGGCACTGCAGTTATCATGAGTACTTAGTCACTTTTCGGAAGCCCCCGGTCATTGCTATGGCCATCAGCCCCCTCTTTGGAAGGTTGTTTTTGCGCTGTATAGAGCTTTCCTATTTGCTCAGCTAACATTTTCACTTGGGCCTCAAGGCACTGGAACCTTTCCATCTCTCTAGGATCCTCTTTCTGTGGCCTAGGTCGATATTGGTTGTTTTCCCCCTGATTGGATCTATTCTGATACCTCTCAGGTGATTGATACCGGTTGGGATGGTTTCTGAACTCTTGATTCATTTGTGGAGGGGAGCGGGTTGCACCCATCCTTTGATTATAGTCCCTTGGTGGGGAATCATCGTACTGGCGTGGACTGTAGTTCACGTTTTGCCTCATGTCCTGTCTCTCAGATTGTGGGTACTGGCCCCTATGTTGATTTCCATTATCAGTAAATCGATCCACATATCGGGGCCTATCCTGATTACCATATATCATGGTGTTGGGATCAAACCTACTCTGTGTCCCCAATGACTGGTAGGGACCATCATTTCTTTGATCTTGATTTTGTCTCTGGTTATTGTTCATACCTGCCATATCAGACCGGTATCTTACCCGGGGTCTATCCCCTAAGTATCTAGGGCTGATGTAGCTCTCTCTATTACTAGGATCATGTGTTTGGAACATTGGTACAGGCAATGGCGATCTTTGTTGATTACCCCTTTGTTCAGGTGTCACATTATTTTTACCTTGACTTTGAGCAGACTCAAGGGACATTTTGGCTGACCTGATTTCCATTACTGTGGCTGAGGGTTCTTTAGATTTATGCCTGGTATCTTTCATTTTATCACTTTCTCTACCCTGACAATAGAGTACCTCATATAGCTTTGTGCTTTGATGTACAATCCATTCAAGGGACTTGTCACGGTCAAATTCACGGACCAATTGGGATATGATGTCTTTCTGTAGCCCATAGAAGTATGCAGTTTTAAACTCATTGGAATTTGAGTCAAAAGATACATCAAAGCGAGAGAATGCTCTTTTTAAGTCTTGTAAAAATTGGCGAGGGGATGTATTAGGTCCAGCAGTAATTGTGTACGCGACTTTCTTTGCCTCCTGCAATGACTGAAAAGGAGAAAAATGACGCCTAATTTCTTTTTCAAACTCCAGCCATGTCATATTCTGCTGTTCATTTAATCCCCTTATGATGCTGGCCGTCGGGGCATCTAAAGTTAAATGAAAATATTGTCTGTACTGTTCCTTAGGTATCTGGAGTGCTTTAAAAATGTCATGCACCGCTTCTAAGTGATCCTCAATGCAGCATTCACCTCCCTTTTTAAATGGTTTGATCAGGGCTTTAATGGATTTCATTATTTTTATGGGGCTACTTGTTGCAATACATGGAATTGCACTATTTTGTGAGTCAATCCTGTTTTCAGGTGTATGAGATTGGTGACTGCCCCCAATGGGAGTATCAAATCCCCCAAGGGCGCTGCAACCAAGTTCAGTCACCGGCCCAGTCACTGGGGCACTAGCTCTTTGGGCAGAGCTAGAATTCACCTCCACTCCATTGAATGTGGTACCCTGCCGCCTCTCCTGGGACCTGGGAATGCACATTTGCTGTTCTAAGTCCTTACACTTTTTAAGGAGTCTAGTTGCTTCATTCTGCAAATAATTATTTTCATCGCTCATTTTATTAATCGCCTCCTGCATGTCGCACATTTGCATTTGGCATTCATTGAACTCTTTATTTCTTTTGTCTCTTTCTTGAATCATTTTAATCATTTCTTGTTCTGCACTCTGGAGATCACCTTCTTTTTCACAATGTTCTTTTTGTAAAATCTGCATTTCTGAAACAACCTCATCTTTATCCTGCCTAATGTGATCCACTAAGGCTTTTAAGTGTGTCAATTCTTGCTCACTATCTTCAAATTGTTTCTTGCTTTTGGATAACTGAGTATCAAAGTCTCTGCATTTTAATTGCATGTCTTTTTGGCATACATCCAATTCTGCTCTCAACATTTCCTGATTTTTACTTGCCCCATCTAATTCAGTCTTTAACGTGTTAATTAGCTGAGTATCATTCTCTTGCATTCGCAGGGACTTGTTCAAAATAAACCATATTTTGCCGCATAGCCGTATTAAACAGTCTTTCTCTGCACTTTTATCGGCTGCATTCAATAATCTTGTAAGGCAGACCTGAATTATGCTGCCTTCTGCAAAAATATTGTCTAGTTTTTCTTTCTGCACCTCACCCTGGATGCGGTTACTCCATTCTAACGTGCTCTTCGAAGACCAATTCCCATGTGCAAATAACTTTGCCTCTAAATATTGCACTAGATCTGAGAATGTGGTTTCCCTTTGTGACATTCTGAAATTCGTTTTTAGTGGCACTCTGCTATTATAAAATGGGTTCCCTTTAATGTGCAAATGGCAGTGTGAGACACGCTTGCCACGCCCAGTAGGTACTCTATGATCACTTTCCCGGCCTGCAACGCACCATAAATATGTAGGGTATTTTGTGGAGATTTGGGGCCTGACGGTATTTTATTACCGCCGAAAAATAACTTAGCAATAATCACTCTTTGTATTCAGATTTGGCCATGTGCAACAATAATACAATGGACATGCATTATTTCAGCACCCAGATCTGCATATTTGGTATACGTGGTTGGTGGTATTTTGGTGAGCATAATTCCCTTGTTTTATTTGTGGCCCCAATGTCCAGAATCCCTTATCTTTGCTTAGATTTTTCGTGTGATCACTAGAGAGACCTCAGACCTGCATTCTAGGAATACCACATTTTCCAGTGATAGTGTTGGTGTGCCACCATGGGCGAACTCACTGACTTATTTACGACAGAGAGCTATATGTGGTAGTCTTGTGGTAATTTCCACTACCTTATATACGGTAGGGAGCTATGTTCAGAGAGTCTCTCTTCCCGTTGGCTCATGTACCTCCAACAAGCTATGCTACAGTCACTCACAATTATTCATACTGATTTTGACATGCACACATCTGTCTTAAAATGACCATTGCACTGTTTAAAAATCTCCCCACATCATCAGCATTGTAATGGTAAACAATAAACATCACCCGTCTGTTTTCAAATATTTTTCTGTATTATAAAAGTTGTATTTAAACACGATCTTATTCTTTACAGAAATAAAATGGTACAGTCAGAGCATTGTCTGTGACACACTGCAGAGAGTGGCGGAGAACAGAACTCAAATTGCAACATTAGCACTTGATTAAGACACACACAGGAATCCTACACTGACTGCATATTACCGTACACACTCAGCTCCCACACTTCTCATTACCTTATCTTTTTAGTTGTTCTCTTTGTGAATGTGGCTCTCTTGGATTAACTCCAGCAAAAAGGAACGCTTGCCTTCTCAAACCGGGGCCATTGCCTGGAATTCTCAGCTTTTGCAGATAGGAATGCCTCAGCCAGTGGAAAGGTCCTTCTTTCAGCTCTCCCCAATCTCGACTGCAGCAGGACACAGGAATCTGCATTCAGTCAGGAGCCCCACAGCCAGGTCTTCTCCCCAATAGTGCAGAAAGATGTCTGCCTGTCTTTTTCCCTGATACTGCCCACTAAAACTCTCCTCTCAGCCCTCTGTATGACGTGTCCCAATGAAATCCATCATCTCTCATCCTCCTACTCTTCAACAATAGCTTCGCTTATACATTTGCAATTGTTGCAAATCTGACTTCCTTCTTCCTGCAGTTACTGTGCACAAAAACACGGAGAATCAGGCAGAGAAGAGAAGAAAAAATCTGCACACGCATTTAAATGGTTTTCAGAGTATGCCTAATTCTGCAGTGGAGAACACATTTTATTAGTGGGTTATGTTAAATAAGGTTTTATTAGTCAGGTTAATTGTTAATAGGTTAGCTGTTAATTTTCAAATGTGTCTCTAGCAATATAGGCATTTCAGGTGAAAAATAGTGTGCATTTTTAAATGAGCACGTGTGCTTTTAACTGTAAAAATAGATTTGCATCTTATATGTTAAAATCGTTTTTGACTGAATAGCCTGTCTTTCCTTGTTAATCTGGTAACCCATATAGCAATGCACCGCACCCTTGTGGTGGTGCTGCAAAAAAAAAAATGTGCTACTTGTGCAGTATTACTGTACTCTGTACTGTAACACGCCAAATATCCTTACACATCCCAATCCTGAGACACTTCCGATTGCAGAGATGTGATATCTCAATGCTTATACCAAACCTGAGACTCTTCCTATAACATGAGATGGGATATCCAACTCCTTCCCGTTCCAAACCTGAGACCCTTCCTATAGCATGAGATGTGATATCCAAGTCCTTCCCATTCCAATCCTGAGACCCTTCCTATAACATGAGATGTGATGTCTCAATGCTTCTAATACCAAACCTGAGATCTATCCTATAACATGAGATGTGATATCCAACTCCTTCCCATTCCAATCCTGAGACCCTTCCTATAGCATGAGATGTGATATCTCAATGCCTCTTTACCAAACCTGAGATCCTACCTCTAACATGAAATGTGATATCCAACTCCTTCCCCTTCCAAACCTGAGAGACTTCCTATAGCATGAGATGTGATATCCAAGTCCTTCCCATTCCAATCCTGAGACCCTTCCTATAACATCAGATGTGATATCCAACTCCTTCCCATTCCAACCTGAGACCCTTCCTATAGCATGAGATGGGATATCCAACTCCTTCCAAATCCAATCCTGATACCCTTCCGATAGCATGAGATGTGATATCCCAATGCTTCTACAAAACCTGAGACCCATACATGCCATGAGATGTGATATCAAACTCCTTCCCATTCCAATCCTGAGACCCTTCCGATAGCAGAGATGTGATATCTCAATGCTTCTAATACCAAACCTGAGATCCTTCCTATAACATCAGATGTGATCTCCAACTCCTTCCCATTCCAATCCTGAGACTCTTCCTATAGCATGAGATGTGATATCTCAATGCTTATACCAAACCTGAGACCCTTCCTATAGCATGAGATGTGATATCCAACTCCTTCCCATTCCAATCCTGAGACCCTTCCTATAGCATGAGATGTGATATCTCAATGCCTCTAATACCAAACCTGAGATCCTTCCTCTAACATGAAATGTGATATCGAACTCCTTCCCTTTCCAAACCTGAGAGCCTACCTATAGCATGAGATGTGATATCCAAGTCCTTGCCATTCCAATCCTTAGACCCTTCCTACAGCATGCAATATGATATCTCAATGATTCTAATAACAAACCTGAGACCCGTCCTATAACATGAGATGGGATATCCAACTCCTTCCCATTCCAATCCTGAGACACTTCCGATAGCAGAGATGTGATATCTCAATGCTTATACCAAACCTGAGACCCTTCCTATAGCATGAGATGTGATATCCAACTCCTTCCCGTTCCAAACCTGAGACCCTTCCTATAGCATATGTGATATACAACTCCTTCCCATTCCAAACATGAGACCCTTCCTATAGCAAGAATGTAATATCCAGCTCCTTCCCATTCCAATCCTGAGACCCTTCCTACAGCATGCGATGTGATATCTCAATGCTTCTAATACCAAACCTGAGACCCGCCCTATAACATGAGATGGGATATCCATCTCCTTCCCGTTCCAAACCTGAGACCCTTCCTATAGCATGAGATTTGATATCCAACTCCTTCCCATTCCAATCCTGAGACCCTTCCGATAGCATGAGATGTGATATCTCAATGCTTCTAATACCAAACCTGAGATCCTTCCTATAACATGAGATGTGATATCCAAGTCCTTCCCCTTCCAAACCTGAGACCCTCCCTTTAGCATGAGATGTGATATCCAACTCCTTCCCCTTCCAATCCTGAGACCCTTCTGATAGCATGAGATGTGATATCTCAATGCCTCTAATACCAAACCTGAGATCCTACCTCTAACATGAAATGTGATATCCAACTCCTTCCCTTTCCAAACCTGAGACCCTGCCTATAGCATGAGATGTGATATCCAAGTCCTTCCCATTCCAATCCTGAGACCCTTCCTATAGCATGAGATGTGATATCTCAATGCTTATACCAAACCTGAGACCCTTCCTATGGCATGAGATGTCATATACAACTCCTTCCCATTCCAATCCTGAGACCCTTCCTATAGCATGAGATGTGATGTCTCAATGCTTCTAATACCAAACCTGAGATCCTTCCTATAACATGAGATGTGATATCCAACTCCTTCCATTCCAATCCTGAGAAACGTCCTATAGCATGAGATGTGATATCTCAATGCTTATACCCAACCTGAGACCCTTCCTATAGCATGAGATGTGATATCCAACTACTTCCCATTCCAATCCTGAGACCCTTCCTATAGCATGAGATGTGATATCCAACTCCTTCCCTTTCCAAACCTGAGAGCCTATCTATAGCATGAGATGTGATATCCAAGTCCTTCCCATTCCAATCCTGAGACCCTTCCTATAGCATGAGATGTGATATCTCAATGCTTCTAATACCAAACCTGAGACCCTTCCTATAGCATGAGATGTGATATCCAACTACTTCCCATTCCAATCCTGAGACCCTTCCTATAGCATGAGATGTGATATCCAACTCCTTCCATTCCAATCCTGAGACCCGTCCTATAGCATGAGATGTGATATCTCAATGCTTATACCAAACCTGAGACCCTTCCTATAGCATGAGATGTGATATCCAACTACTTCCCATTCCAATCCTGAATCCCTTCCTATAGCATGAGATGTGATATCCAACTCCTTCCCTTTCCAAACCTGAGAGCCTATCTGTAGCATGAGATGGGATATCCAACTCCTTCCCATTCCAATCCTGAGACACTTCCGATAGCAGAGATGTGATATCTGAATGCTTATACCACACCTGAGACCCTTCCTATAACATGAGATGTGATATCCAGCTCCTTCCCATTCCATTCCTGAGACACTTCCGATAGCATGAGATGTGATATCTCAAAGCTTCTAATATCAAAACTGAGACCCTCCCTATAGCATGATATGTGATATCTAAGTCCTTCCCATTCCAAACTTGAGACCCTTCCTGTAGCATGAGATGTGATATCCAACTCCTTCCCATTCCAGTCCTGAGACCCTTCCTATAGCATGAGATATGATATCTCAATACTTCTAATACCAAACCTGAGATCCTTCCTATAACATGAGATGTGATATCCAACTCCTTCCCATTCCAATCCTGAGACCCTTCCTATAGCATGAGAAGTGATATCCAAATCTTTCCCATTCCAATCCTGAGACTCTTCCTATAGCATGAGATGTGATATCTCCATGCTTATACCAAACCTGAGACCCTTCCTATAGCATGAGATGTGATATCCAATTTCTTCCCATTCCAATCCTGAGACCCTTCCTATAGCATGAGAAGTGATATCTCCATGCGTATACCAAACCTGAGACCCTTCCTATAGCATGAGATGTGATATCCAAATCTTTCCCATTCCAATCCTGAGACTCTTCCTATAGCATGAGATGTGATATCTCAATGCTTATGCCAAACCAGAGACCCGTCCTATAACATGAGATGGGATATCCAACTCCATCCCATTCCAATCCTGAGCCACTTCCGATAGCAGAGATGTGATATCTCAATGCTTATACCAGACCTGAGACCCTTCCTATAACATGAGATGTGATATCCAACTCATTCCCATTCCAAACCTGACACACTTCCTATAGCATATGTGATATCCAACTCCTTCCCATTCCAAACATGAGACCCTTCCTATAGCAAGAATGTAATATCCAACTCCTACCCATTCCAATACTGAGACCATTCCTATAGCATGAGATGTGATATATCAATGCCTCTAATACCAAACCTGAGATCCTTCCTATGACATGAAATGTGATATCCAAATCCTTCCCATTCCAAACCTGAGACCCTTCCTACAGCATGAGATGTGATATCTCAATGCTTCTAATATCAAACCTGAGACCCGTCCTATAACATGAGATGGGATATCCAACTCCTTCCCGTTCCAAACCTGATACTCTTCCTATAGCATGAGATGTGATATCCAATTCCTTCCCATCCCAATCCTGAGACACCTCCGATAGCAGAGATGTGATATCTCAATGCTTATACCAAACCTGAGACTCTTCCTATAACATGAGATGTGATATCCAACTCCTTCCCGTTCCAAACCTGAGACCCTTCCTATAGCATGAGATGTGATATCCAACTCCTTCCCATTCCAATCCTGAGACCCTTCCGATAGCATGAGATGTGATATCTCAATGCTTCTAATACCAAACCTGAGATCCTTCCTATAACATGAGATGTGATATCCAACTCCTTCCCATTCCAATCCTGAGACCCTTCATATAGCATGAGAAGTGATATCTCCATGCTTATACCAAACCTGAGACCCTTCCTATAGCATGAGATGTGATATCCAACTCCTTCCCATTCCAATCCTGAGACCCTTCCTATAGCATGAGAAGTGATATCTCCATGCGTATACCAAACCTGAGACCCTTCCTATAGCATGAGATGTGATATCCAAATCCTTCCCATTCCAATCCTGAGACCCTTCCTATAGCATGAGATGTGATATCTCAATGCTTATACCAAACCAGAGACCCGTCCTATAACATGAGATGGGATATCCAACTCCTTCCCATTCCAATCCTGAGCCACTTCCAATAGCAGAGATGTGATATCTCAATGCTTCTACCAAACCTGAGACCCTTCCTACAACATGAGATGTGATATCCAACTCATTCCCGTTCCAAACCTTAGACACTTCCTATAGCATATGTGATATCCAACTCCTTCCCATTCCAAACATGAAACCCTTCTTATAGCAAGAATGTAATATCCAACTCCTACTCATTCCAATCCTGAGACCATTCCTATAGCATGAGATGTGATATATCAATGCTTCTAATACCAAACCTGAGATCCTTCCTATGACATGAAATGTGATATCCAAATCCTTCCCATTCCAAACCTGAGACCCTTCCTACAGCATGCGATGTGATATCTCAATGCTTCTAATATCAAACCTGAGACCCGTCCTATAACATGAGATGGGATATCCAACTCCTTCCCGTTCCAAACCTGATACCCTTCCTATAGCATGAGATGTGATATCCAATTCCTTCCCATCCCAATCCTGAGACACCTCCGATAGCAGAGATGTGATATCTCAATGCTTACACCAAACCTGAGACTCTTCCTATAACATGAGATGTGATATCCAACTCCTTCCCGTTCCAAACCTGAGACCCTTCCTATAGCATGAGATGTGATATCCAACTCCTTCCCATTCCAATCCTGAGACCCTTCCTATAACATGAGATGGGAATATCCAACTCCTTCCCATTCCAATCCTGAGACCCTTCCGATAGCAGAGATGTGATATCTCAATGCTTATACCAAACCTGAGATCCTTCCTATAACATGAGATGTGATATCCAACTCCTTCCCATTCCAATCCTGAGACCCTTCCTATAGCATGAGATGTGATATCTCACTGCTTATACCAAACCTGAGACCCTTCCTATAGCATGAGATGTGATATCCAACTCCTTCCCATTCCAATCCTGAGACCCTTCCTATAGCATGAGATGTTATATCTCAATGCTTCTAATACCAAACCTGAGACTCTTCCTATAACATGAGATGGGATATCCAACTCCTTCCCATTCCAAGCCTGAGAATCTTCCGATAGCAGAGATGTGATATCTCAAAGCTTATACCAAACCTGAGACCCTTCCTACGGCATGAGATGTCATATACAACACCTTCCCATTCCAATCCTGAGACCCTTCCTATAGCATGAGATGTGATATCTCACTGCTTATAACAAACCTTAGACCCTTCCTATAGCATGAGATGTGATATCCAACTCCTTCCCATCCCAATCCTGAGACACTTCCGATTGCAGAGATGTGATATCTCAATGCTTATACCAAACCTGAGACTCTTCCTATAACATGAGATGGGATATCCAACTCCTTCCCGTTCCAAACCTGAGACCCTTCCTATAGCATGAGATGTGATATCCAAGTCCTTCCCATTCCAATCCTGAGACCCTTCCTATAACATGAGATGTGATGTCTCAATGCTTCTAATACCAAACCTGAGATCTATCCTATAACATGAGATGTGATATCCAACTCCTTCCCATTCCAATCCTGAGACCCTTCCTATAGCATGAGATGTGATATCTCAATGCCTCTTTTCCAAACCTGAGATCCTACCTCTAACATGAAATGTGATATCCAACTCCTTCCCCTTCCAAACCTGAGAGCCTTCCTATAGCATGAGATGTGATATCCAAGTCCTTCCCATTCCAATCCCGAGACCCTTCCTATAACATCAGATGTGATATCCAACTCCTTCCCATTCCAACCTGAGACCCTTCCTATAGCATGAGATGGGATATCCAACTCCTTCCCAATCCAATCCTGATACCCTTCCGATAGCATGAGATGTGATATCCCAATGCTTCTACAAAACCTGAGACCCATACATGGCATGAGATGTGATATCAAACTCCTTCCCATTCCAATCCTGAGACACTTCCTATATCATGAGATGTGATATCTCAATGCTTCTAATACCAAACCTGAGACTCTTCCTATAACATGAGATGGGATATCCAACTCCTTCCCATTCCAATCCTGAGACCCTTCCGATAGCAGAGATGTGATATCTCAATGCTTCTAATACCAAACCTGAGATCCTTCCTATAACATTAGATGTGATCTCCAAATCCTTCCCATTCCAATCCTGAGACCCTTCCTATAGCATGAGATGTGATATCTCAATGCCTCTAATACCAAACCTGAGATCCTTCCTCTAACATGAAATGTGATATCCAACTCCTTCCCTTTCCAAACCTGAGAGCCTACCTATAGCATGAGATGTGATATCCAAGTCCTTCCCATTCCAATCCTTAGACCCTTCCTACAGCATGCAATATGATATGTCAATGATTCTAATAACAAACCTGAGACCCGTCCTATAACATGAGATGGGATATCCAACTCCTTCCCATTCCAATCCTGAGACACTTCCGATAGCAGAGATGTGATATCTCAATGCTTATACCAAACCTGAGACCCTTCCTATAGCATGAGATGTGATATCCAACTCCTTCCCAGTCCAAACCTGAGACCCTTCCTATAGCATATGTGATATCCAACTCCTTCCCATTCCAAACATGAGACCCTTCCTATAGCAAGAATGTAATATCCAACTCCTTCCCATTCCAATCCTGAGACCCTTCCTACAGCATGCGATGTGATATCTCAATGCTTCTAATACCAAACCTGAGACCCGTCCTATAACATGAGATGGGATATCCAACTCCTTCCCGTTCCAGACCTGAGACCCTTCCTATAGGATGAGATGTGATATCCAACTCCTTCCCATCCCAATCCTGAGACACTTCTGATTGCAGAGATGTGATATCTCAATGCTTATACCAAACCTCAGACTCTTCCTATAAAATGAGATGGGATATCCAACTCCTTCCTGTTCCAAACCTGAGACCCTTCCTATAGCATGAGATGTGATATCCAACTCCTTCCCATTCCAATCCTGAGGCCCTTCCGATAGCATGAGATGTGATATCTCAATGCCTCTAATACCAAACCTGAGATACTTCCGATAGCATGAGATGTGATATCTCAATGCTTCTAATACCAAACCTGAGATCCTTCCTATAACATGAGATGTGATATCCAAGTCCTTCCCCTTCCAAACCTGAGACCCTCCCTTTAGCGTGAGATGTGATATCCAACTCCTTCCCATTCCAATCCTGAGACCCTTCTGATAGCATGAGATGTGATATCTCAATGCCTCTAATACCAAAACTGAGATCCTACCTCTAACATGAAATGTGATATCCAACTCCTTCCCTTTCCAAACCTGAGACCCTGCCTATAGCATGAGATGTGATATCCAAGTCCTTCCCATTCCAATCCTGAGACCCTTCCTATAGCATGAGATGTGATATCTCAATGCTTATACCAAACCTGAGACCCTTCCTATGGCATGAGATGTCATATACAACTCCTTCCCATTCCAATCCTGAGACCCTTCCTATAGCATGAGATGTGATATCTCAATGCTTATACCAAATCTGAGACCCTTCCTATAGCATGAGATGTGATATCCAACTTCTTCCCATTCCAATCCTGAGACCCTTCCTATAATATGAGATGTGATGTCTCAATGCTTCTAATACCAAACCTGAGATCTTTCCTATAACATGAGATGTGATATCCAACTCCTTCCCAATCCAATCCTGAGACCCTTCCTATAGTATGAGATGTGATATCTCAATGCTTATACCAAACCTGAGACCCTTCCTATAGCTTGAGATGTGATATCCAACTCCTTCCCATTCCAATCCTGAGACCCTTCCTATAGCATGAGATGTGATATCTCAATGCCTCTAATACCAAACCTGAGATCCTTCCTCTAACATGAAATGTGATATCCAACTCCGTCTCCTTCCAAACCTGAGAGCCTTCCTATAGCATGAGATATGATATCCAAGTCCTTCCCATTCCAATCCTGAGACCCTTCCTATAACATGAGATGTGATATCCAACTCCTTCCCATTCCAACCTGAGACCCTTCCTATAGCATGAGATGGGATATCCAACTCCTTCCAAATCCAATCCTGATACCCTTCTGATAGCATGAGATGTGATATCCCAATGCTTCTACCAAACCTGAGACCCATACTATGGCATGAGATGTGATATCAAACTCCTTCCCATTCCAATCCTGAGACCCTTCCTATAGCTTGAGATGTGATATCCAACTCCTTCCCATTCCAATTCTGAGACCCTTCCTATACCATGAGACTTGATATCTCAATGCTTCTAATACCAAACCTGAGACTCGTCCTATAACATGAGATGTGATATCCAAAACCTTCCCCTTCCAAACCTTAGACCCTTCCTTTATCATGAGATGTGATATCCAACTCCTTCCCATTCCAATCCTGAGACCCTTCCAATATCATGTGATTTGTTTTCTCAATGCTTCTAATATCAAACTTGAGACCCTCCCTATGGCATGAGATGTGACATCCAAGTCCTTCCCATTCCAATCCTGAGACCCTTCCTATAGCATGAGATGTGATATCTCAATGCTTCTAATACCAAACCTGAGACCCTTCATATAACATGAGATGGGATATCCAACTCCTTCCCATTCCAATCCTGAGACCCTTCCGATAGCAGAGATTTGTATCAAAACTGAGACCCTCCCTATAGTATGAGATGTGATATCTAAGTCCTTCCCATTCCTATCCTGAGACCCTTCCGATAGCAGAGATGTGATATCTCAATGCTTATACCAAACCTGATAACCCTTCCTATGGCATGAGATGTGATATCCAACTCCTTGCCATTCCAATCCTGAGTTCCTTCCTATAGCATGAGATGTGATATCTCAATGCTTCTATCAAACCTGAGACCCTTCCTTTAGCATGAGATGTGATATCCAACTCCTTGCCATTCCAATCCTGAGACCCTTCCTATAACATGAGACGTGATATCCAACTCCTTCCCATTCCAATCCTGAGTTCCTTCCTATAGCATGAGATGTGATATCTCAATGCTTCTATCAAAACTGAGACCCTTCCTTTAGCATGAGATGTGATATCCAACTCCTTGCCATTCCAATCCTGAGACCCTTCCTATAACATGAGATGTGATATCTCAATGCTTCTAATACCAAAACTGAGATCCTTCCTATAACATGACATGTGATATCCAACTCCTTCCCATTCCAAACCCGAGACCCTTCCGATAGCATGAGATGTGATATCTCAATGCTTCAAAAACCAAACAATAGAACCATCCTATAACATGAGATGTGAAATCCAAATTCTTCCCTTCCCAAACCTGAGACTCTTCCTATAGCATGAGATGTGATATCTCAATGCTTCTACCAAACCTGAAACCCTTCCTATAGCATGAGATGTGATATCCAACTCCTTCCCATTCCAATCCTGAGACACTTCCTATAGCATGAGATGTGATATCACAATGCTTCTAATACCAAACCTGAGACCCCTCCTATAACATGAGATGTGATATCCAAATCCTTCCCCTTCCAAACCTGAGACCCTTCCTTTAGCATGAGATGTGATATCCAGCTCCTCCCATTCCAATCCTGAGACCCTTCCGATAGCATGAGATGTGATATCTCAATGCTTCTGATATCAAAACTGAGACCCTCCCTATAGCATGAGATGTGATATCTAAGTCCTTCCCATTCCAATCCTGAGACCCTTCCGATAGCAGAGATGTGATATTTCAATGCTTATACCAAACCTGAGACCCTTCCTATAGCATGAGATATGATATCCAATTCCTTCCGATTCCAATCCTGAGACCCTTCCTATAGCATGAGATGTGATATCGCAATGCTTCTACCAAAACTGAGACCCTTCCTTTAGCATGAGATGTGATATCCAACTCCTTCCCATTCCAATCATGGGACCCTTCCTATAGCATGAGATGTGATATCTCAATGCTTCTAATACCAAACCTGAGATCCTTCCTATAACATGAGATGTGATATCCAACTCCTTCCCATTCCAATCATGAGACCCTTCCTATAGCATGAGATGTGATATCTCAAAGCTTCTAATACCAAACCTGAGATCCTTCCGATAGCATGAGATGTGATATCTCAATGCTTCTAATACCAAACCTGAGATCCTTCCTATAACATGAGATGTGATATCCAAATCCTTCCCCTTCCAAACCTGAGACCCACCCTTTAGCATGAGATGTGATATCCAACTCCTTCCCATTCCAATCCTGATACCCTTCTGATAGCATGAGATGTGATATCGCAATGCCTCTAATACCAAACCTGAGATCCTACCTCTAACATGAAATGTGATATCCAACTCCTTCCCTTTCCAAACCTGAGAGCCTTCCTACAACATGAGATGTGATATCCAAGTCCTTCCCATTCCAATCCTGAGACCCTTCCTATAGCATGAGATGGGATATCCAACTCCTTCCAAATCTAATCCTGATACCCTTCCGATAGCATGAGATGTGATATCCCAATGCTTCTACAAAACCTGAGACCCATACCATGGCATGAGATGTGATATCAAACTCCCGTCCTATACCATGAGACTTGATATCTCAATGCTTCTAATACCAAACCTGAGACCGGTCCAATAACATGAGATGTGATATCCAAATCCTTCCCCTTCCAAACCTTAGACCCTTCCTGTATCATGAGATGTGATATCCAAGTCCTTCCCATTCCATTCCTGAGACCCTTCCTATAGCATGAGATGTGATATCTCAATGCTTCTAATACCAAACCTGAGACCCTTCCTATAACATGAGATGTGATATCCAAGTCCTTCCCATTCCAATCCTGAGACCCTTCCGATAGCAGAGATGTGATATCTCAATGCTTATACCAAACCTGAGACCCTTCCGATAGCATGAGATGTGATATCTCAATGCTTCTAATACCAAACCTGAGATCCTTCCTATAACATGAGATGTAATGTCCAAATCCTTCCCCTTCCAAACCTTAGACCCTCCCTTTAGCATGAGATGTGATATCTAACTCCTTCCCATTCCAATCCTGAGACCCTTCTGATGGCAAGAGATGTGATATCTCAATGCCTCTAATACCAAACCTGAGATCCTACCTCTAACATGAAATGTGATATCCAACTCCTTCCCCTTCCAACCCTGAGAGCCTTCCTATAGAATGAGATGTGATATCCAAGTCCTTCCCATTCCAATCCTGAGACCCTTCCTATAACATGAGATGTGATATCCAACTCCTTCCCATTCCAACCTTAGACCCTGCCTATAGCATGTGATGTGATATCCCAATGCTTCTACAAAACCTGAGACCCATACCATGGCATGAGATGTGATATCAAACTCCTTCCCATTCCAATCCTGAGACCCTTTCTATAGCTTGAGATGTGATATCCAACTCCTTCCCATTCCAATTCTGAGACCCGTCCTATACCATGAGACTTGATATCTCTATGCTTCTAATACCAAACCTGAGACCGGTCCTATAACATGAGATGTGATACCCAAATCCTTCCCCTTTCCAAACCTGAGACCCTTCCGATAGCAGAGATGTGATATCTCAATGCTCATACCAAACCTGATGACCCATCCTATGGCATGAGATGTGATATCCAACTCCTTCCCATTGCAATCCTGAGTTCCTTCCTATAGCATGAGATGTGATATCTCAATGCTTCTATCAAACCTGAGACCCTTCCTTTAGCATGAGATGTGATATCCAACTCCTTGCCATTCCAATCCTGAGACCCTTCCTATAACATGAGACATGATATCCAACTCTGTCCCATTCCAATCCTGAGACTCCTCCTATAGCATGAGATGTGATATCTCAATGCTTCTAATACCAAACATGGGACCCGTCCTATAACATGAGATATGATATCCAAATCCTTCCCCTTCCAAACCTGAGACCCTTCCTTTAGCATGAGATGTGATATCCAAATCCTTCCCATTCCAATCCTGAAACCCTTCCTATAGCATGAGATGTGATAGCTCAATGTTTCTAATAAAAAACCTGAGGCCCTTCCTATAGCAAGAGATGTGATATCCAAATCCTTCCCATTCCAATCCTGAGACCCTTCCTATAACGAGATGTGATATCCAACGCCTTCCCATTCCAACCTGAGACACTTCCTATAGCATGAGAAGGGATATGCAAATCCTTCCCATTCCAATCCTGAGATCCTTCCTAAAACATGATGTGATATCCAATTCCTTCCCATTCCAAACCTGAGACCCTTCCTATTGGATGAGATGTGATATCCAACTCCTTCCCATTCCAATCCTGAGACCCTTCCTATACCATGAGATGTGATATCTCAATGCTTCTAATACCAAACCTGGGACCCGCCCTATAACATGAGATATGATATCCAAATCCTTCCCCTTCCAAACCTGAGACCCTTCTTTTAGCATGAGATGTGATATCTAAATCCTTCCCATTCCAATCCTGAAACCCTTCCTATAGCATGAGATGTGATATCTCAATGTTTCTAATAAAAAACCTGAGACCCTTCCTATAGCAAGAGATGTGATATCCAAATCCTTCCCATTTCAATCTTGAGACCCTTCCTATAACGAGATGTGATATCCAACTCCTTCCCATTCCAACCTGAGACACTTCCTATAGCATGAGAAGGGATATCCAAATCCTTCCCATTCCAATCCTGAGATCCTTCCTATAACATGATGTGATATCCAATTCCTTCCCATTCCAAACCTGAGACCCTTCCTATTGGATGAGATGTGATATCCAACTCCTTCCCATTCCAATCCTGAGACCCTTCCTATAACATGAGATGTGATGTCTCAATGCTTCTAATACCAAACCTGAGATCCTTCCTATGGCATGAGATGTCATATAAAGCTCCTTCCCATTCCATTCCTGAGACCCTTCCTATAGCATGAGATGTGATATCCAACTCCTTCCCATTCCAATCCTGAGACCCTTCCTATAGCATGAGATGTGATATCTCAATGCTTCTAATACCAAACCCGAGATCCTTCCTATAACATGAGATGTGATATCCAAATCCTTCCCATTCCAACCTGAGACCCTTCCGATAGCATGAGATTTGATATCCCAATGCTTCTACCAAACCTGAGACCCATACTATGGCATGAGATGTGATATCAAACTCCTTCCCATTCCAATCCTGAGACCCTTCCTATAGCTTGAGATGTGATATCCAACTCCTTCCCATTCCAATTCTGAGACCCTTCCTATACCATGAGACTTGATATCGCAATGCTTCTAATACCAAACCTGAGACCCGTCCTATAACATGAGATGTGATATCCAAATGCTTCACCTTCCAAACCTTAGACCCTTCCTTTATCATGAGATGTGATATCAAACTCCTTCACATTCCAATCCTGAGACCCTTCCGATATCATGAGATTTTTTATCTCAAAGCTTCTGATATCAAACTTGAGACCCTCCCTATATCATGAGATGTGACATCCAAGTCCTTCCCATTCCAATCCTGAGACGCTTCCTATAGCATGAGATTTGATATCTCAATGCTTCTAATACCAAACCTGAGACCCTTCCTATAACATGAGATGGGATATCCAACTCCTTCCCATTCCAATCCTGAAACTCTTCCGATAGCAGAGATGTGATATCTCAATGCTTATACAAAACCTGAGATCCTTCCTATGGCATGAGATGTCATATAAAACTCCTTCCCATTCCATTCCTGAGACCCTTCCTATAGCATGAGATGTGATATCCAACTCCTTTCCATTCCAATCCTGAGACCCTTCCTATAGCATGAGATGTGATATCTCAATGCTTCTAATACCAAACCTGAGATCCTTCCTATAACATGAGATGTGATATCCAAATCCTTCCCATTCCAACCTGAGACCCTTCCGATAGCATGAGATGTGATATCCCAATGCTTCTACCAAACCTGAGACCCTTCCTATAGCTTGAGATGTGATATCCAACTCCTTCCCATTCCAATTCTGAGACCCTCCTATACCATGAGACTTGATATCGCAATG